>NC_053022.1:9193824-9293823 GCF_003073215.2 Triticum urartu | reverse complement strand
GATGTTATGACCAAGGGGTTACCGACGTCTACCTTCGAGGAGTCGTCACCAGCGACGTATCGACTGCGGGGGAGGGGGGGTGGTGTTGAGATACTCATGATCGTACGTATTAGGCAGCTAGGATTCTCTTTTATTTGTTTTCCTAGTCTACGGATATCTCCCGATCCTTCCCTTGTATAGAGGATACGGTTGAGATATCCTTGCCCTTTGTACCCTATTTATGCTACGGCATACGATCAATGACACATCGCACAATCCACAATGATATCGTAGTTAATTCATTAAACAACTAATCGTCACATACTGGAAATTGATTAGTAGACAAATAAATCTCAACAATCTTATGAATTCATTATTTTTCTTCTATCGTAGCTCAAGTGTTATCTCAGTTTTTTAGAAATATATGTATCAAAATTGCTCATTTTATTACAAAAAAGATCAAATCTATCATCTCAGCAAGCAAAATGATACTCACTGGCTCTGTATAAATGACAAATATTTTCTCATGGTGTGTGGCTAATATTAGACAATATGTCTGGGTGGTTGAAAGGGAAAGGATTTTTATTTTTAAATAATGCTTTCAAGGTATATGTCCTACGGAATTATCCCTGTTTGTAGAACCATTTTTCTCGTTTTAGAAACAATAAGATAAACGTGCCTGCAAACTCTTGAGTCCTGACCAATTGGTAAAAAGGGAAAACGGTTCCTGTATAGAAAAACATACAATAATTTGACTGTTTGCTATTTAGACAAATATCACATAAATCTGGTATTGAAAAGAATTCGTTGAAGATGGGGATATGTTTACCTTTCATTGATCAAACGGAATCATCTAGACTTTGTTAAGCACATAGCTAGTCACTCATGGGTCACTCAAGCCAACAATAAATCAATCGCTGTTAGCTTGGGTGACATACATAGACAAATACTTATTAGTGCCCACCACATCAGGATACTCTCTTCCCAAGCGATGTACACAAACATCATGGAGAGGCTGAACTTGAATAAATGGCATTGGGTGTTGGCACAGCCCGGATCTAGTCTGTTAAACTGGCCAAGTTCTTTCTGGGCATATGTGAACTGCATGCAATACACTATCACCTTGCCGGATAATGCTTTTGGCTGGAGAAAATAGTACGTAGTCTAACCAGCTAGACGGATCCATGGCCTCGCTAGCTAATTAGTACAGCTAAGATGATTGATGTATTCATCAGGGAGACACGTATATTAGGCAAAGTATGCAGCCCAGTTGACAATTCAGTTTTTTATAGGGAAGGTAGTATATATTTGAAAGACTTTTTTTGCTAAGCTACATCGCCACTTATATAAGCTTTGCAACAGTTTTGGGGACATGAAAAACTATATTTAAGTCTCAAGAAGCTAAATACAAAAAAAAAATCACTAACCTATGAGCATGTTCGCATAATGAATCAAGTAGAAAGGAGAAATATCTCCTAGAACATGCACCAGGTGATATTGGCAGACTGCATCACAACTCCTCACAATTTCGCAAGGGTAGAACCCGATTTATGTTTACATGTCTGAATGAACATGTAAATCCACTGATGATGTTGCACACCTTTTCCTGCAAGTAGCGACCAGTTCACTTTGTGAATATACCCGGCGGAACTTATCATAATCTCTATCCTCCAAATTGCGCTACTGGATTACTAATCAGGATCCATATAGGCATGACATCATCTTGTTTGGTTCATGTACGGACATGTAATCATAGGTTATGTATGCAGCTAGCTTAATTAGTCATTTATATATTTTATATACTAATCTACCCATGATGCAATAGAGAAAATGCAAAGTATGTACCTTTGTCCGTAAAGCGATTTCTCCTCTGCATGCATGCGTTTATTTTCTTGCTGGCTGACCGGTGTATATGTGTACGTATTTTGGCGTTGCGTGGGGTAGCATGGGGCAGAATCGATCAAGTGCAAGCAAGAGGTTAGCCATGTACTGCTGGTGGATCGATCCGACAAAGTTTGGTTGATTCAGTGCTTCGTCGTCGCTGCCGGACTGCTGTGGGATACGAGGATTGATGTGGGCTGTGGTAGACCCGAGGAGGAGGGGCTAGAGGAGGGAGAAGAGAACACGCATGAAGCCATGAGGGATCAATGGTGCATCTATATTTTTCTTAGGGATGGTGCGTGTACAATTTTTTCATATTTGGTTGGAATTGGACCGTATACTATCAGGACTCTATCACGGTTGCTTATTTTATCTAAACTATAGCTTTAATACCCGGTGGCTAACTTTATGTGTTTTATGAGAATCAACGTGCCCGCTCAAAGCTTCTTTTTAAAAAAACCAGGCACATATCTAATCTAATTAGTAAAAGAATATTAGATTTGGGTCCTACATATATATGGCTTGATCTCCACCGTAATAATTCGGTCCCACCAAAGATGAACGGTCCTTAATTACTAATTAACGTGGTAATATATTGGGAATCTGTAATTAGTATAGGTATAGATAGATAGATAGATAGATAGATAGATGCCGTTCATACCGAGGCTTGGTATCATTATGCCGTTGGATCAATTGTTACCTTGGTTGCGATGATGATCGCGTTTGTTTTCGCATTGAAATGTTTTACATAGTTTCAATGTATGGTTTAATTAATTAGATGCTCTGGAGAGCTATATGTTGTTAGATGAGAACTATGTATGTACTTTGGTTTTAATGTGATGATGAACTTCCACTAGTAGAAAAGGGGGCAACGGTCCAGGCCGGGTCAGCCCATTAGTCCCGGTTCAATCTAGAACCGGGACAGATGGGGGCATTGGACCCGGTTCGTGAGCCCAGGGGGCCGGCCGGGCCACGTGGGCCATTGGTCCCGGTTCGTCTGGACCTTTTGGTCCCGGTTTGTGGGACGAACCGGGACCAATAGGCCTGACTCCTGGCCCACAACCATTGGTCCCGGTTCATGCCACGAACCGGGACTAAAGGGTTGGCCCAGAGTTTAGTCCCACATCGCCAACCGAAGGGCGCCCACACCTGTTTATAAGCCCGTCCCTCTCTGCGTTGTTGAGCTCCTCTCAAAGTGAAAATAGATGCACCTATAGAGGAAATTGGACCTAAATTCATAAATAGAAATTAATTATGAATTTATGTTTAATTTTCTCTATAAGTGCATCTATGTTCACTAACAGAGAAGTTTTTATTTTTCGTGACCTAAAATAAAAAAGAAATCACTAAAAAACTATAAGTATTTAGTTCTAAGTAGAAATGAAAAAATAAATAGCAAAAAAGAAAAAATGCCTATAATATTTGTTATGACTAACTAAAATTACCAAATTGAGTAAAGTTATTCATAAACTAGTGATTCACACAAATTTTAAAAAATTCAAATTTAAACTATTCAAATTTTGAAGCTAATGGCACTAACAGAAAATTTATAATTTTTGTGACCTAAAATAAAAAAGAAATCACTACAAAAAAAAAAGTGCCACCTACTATTAAATAGCAGGAAAAAGATTGACTCAAAAATCAATTTTAACTATTCTACAAAGTGTTTTCACACAAATTTAGTAAACTAGTGATTCACACAAATTTTAAAAAATTCAAATTTAAACTATTCAAATTTTAAAGCTAATGGCACTAACAGAAAGTTTATAATTTTTGTGACCTAAAAGAAAAAAGAAATCACTAAAAAGCTATGAGTATTTAGTTCTAAGTAGAAACGAAAATATAAATAGAAAAAAAGAAAAAAAATGCCACCTACTGGGCCAGCACGGCCTGAATACGACTAGAAACCCAACCATGGGCCAGGATTCAGGCCCGCAGCAGGCCCAGTAGGCCCACAGGCATTACAGTGTCCAATTAGGCCCATAAGCCTGCACTTCAGAGGAGTTCAAGAGGGAAGAGGCAGCGGAGCTTATAAACAGGTGCTGGTCACTCTCAACTAGCGAGGTGGGACTAAACTCTCACCACCGCGCCAGCTCAAGGCCATTGGTCCCGGTTGGTGGCACCAAAGGCCGCCGCTTCCCGCCCTTTGGGCTGCCGAAAAGTGGCCTTTGGTCCCGGTTGGTGCCACCAACCGGGTCTAAAGGGGGCATTCGTCCCGGTTTCTGTCACGAACCGGGACCAATGCTTCGTCTATATAAGTAGCACTTGCGAAAATTTTGGGTTCAGTTCGTTCTTCCCCGCCCGACGACGCCGCCAGGCTGCGCCTCGCCGTCGCCCTTGCCTCCGCCGCCGTCCCGCGCGGCCGCAGACGGCGTCGCCGCCCCGTGACCCCTGCCTCCTCGCCGCCGACGCCGTGCCCCTCACCGTCGCTGTCGCCGCGCGCCCCCTGCCTCCTCATCGCCCGTCGCGCCGCGCCCCCTCACCGTCGCCATCTCCGCGCCTCTCACCGTCGTCGTCGCCGCACCCCTCACCGTCGCCGGCCTCCTCATCGATCGCCGCCCCGGCCCGTTGCGTAATTTCCTAATTTAGTGTGTAGTTAATTTAGATGCGTAATTTAGGATGTAGAGTTAATTAATTGAGTTGTTGTAGTTAATTTAGATGCGTAGTTTAGATGTATAGTTAATTGAATTGTTGTAGTTAATTTAGATGTATAGTTTAGATGCAAAAGTTAGAATTTTTTACTGTTCATACATTTTTTTGGTGATATTATTGTTGCATATGCAAAAGTTTGTGTGTTCATATATATGCAAAGAATATGTCAATTTGTTCATAGAATTTTTATGAATTTTTTTTGTTGTAATTTTGTTCATAGAATTTTTATTTTGTTCATAGATTTTTTATGATTTTTTTCTGTTGTAATTTTGTTCATAGATTTTTTATGATTTTTTTTGTTGTAATTTTGTATAGAATTTTTATGATTTTTTTTGTTCATAGAATTATCTTTGTCAATTTACGTATATGTTCATATTTAGAAGAAGAGGAGAGGAATAACAGGAGAAATAAATAAGAAGATGAAAAAGAAGAAAAAAAGAGGAGAAGAAGAAGAAGAAGGAATAATAGAGGAGAAGAAGAAGAACTTCTTCTTTTCCTCTATTATTCCTTCTTCTTCTACTTCTTCTTCTCCTCTATTATTCCTTCTTCTTCTTCTCCTCTTTTTTTCTTCTTCTTCCTCTTCTTATTTTTGTTGTCGGGTATGTCGTTGTCGATATACCCCCCTCCCCGATAACTTTTAGTAATTAGTACTACTTAGAAAGTGTTTAATGGACTTAGTTAGAACTAGGTAAACTTGTTTATTTTTAGTAAGTACTACATTATTCTATTTATAGTAAGTGCTTAGTAGTTGAACTAGTTGATTTAATAAAACTGGTTTATTTTACTATAGAAGTAGTTTATTTTTAGCAAGAAAATTAATAGAAATAGTTTATTTTTTTAGTTAAAGCAATTATTCCCGCATCGACGTGGACGATGCCTATCCCGCATCCTCGTCGTCGAGTCGGCGGAGGACGACACCTGCTTGACCAGATGGGCCATGTCCGGGACTGGGCTCCGCCGGGGTGGTACTGGGAGGCGCTACCTTCCGGGGGGCATAACTTGGTGAGGAGCCAGCCCGTCGTCGACCCGATCCTTGTTTAGTGGCGGTCGTGTGGGCCAGTGACTGTGCCGAGGCTTTCGGACACCGCGGAGGTGGTACGTCACGGTGTCAGCGAGGAGGACCAGCACGTCCGTCGCTACATGGTTGCGTTGGAGGGCAGGTTCGAGAATACCTGGCAGGTTCTTCAGGGATCTCACTGGAGCTATGATCCTGTGATGGTTCCTTCCCTTTGGGTGTCCACCGCCCGCGCCGATACCCGTCGGGCGCTACGGTTCTAGCTGTACTGGCGATATGTATGATAGTATTCGACGTGTATTAGTGATAATATTCGATGTACGGACACATGGAGATGATGTAGTTTTTCTTATAATTGAATGCATCCTAATTTGAATACTACTTTATTTTGCGATTTGATTTTTCTTATTGAATGCTCAAATTGGAGAGCACTATGCAAGGCATATGCATATGATTAGTTGAATAATAATGATCTAATTTAGTCTTTGAATTATGAACGTATAGGAAATGTCATCATCGGACGACGGAATTCTCCCGGGGGAGTGCGACTGGTGCTACGACGATCGAGGTTAGTGCGATAGGCCTCACCTGGACGATGGTCGGAGCTTCAGCATTAAGCTCGAGGAGACCTTCGAAGTTGAAACGGTACGCAACGACGACAAGTGTTTTTTTCATAATTAAGCATGACTTCAACTATTTCAATGTGTAATTTTCATCTTTTACAATTCGAGTATAGTTTATCCCATGCCATGCAAGACGCTATGTCTTGGAGAGGATGGATTTTGAAGACCATGAAAATTTTGAAACGAAGAAAATTCACCTAAGGACCCATCATGATGTGGATTTTGAAGTAAAGTTGTATAATGCTAAGAGCGTAATCCATTTTGGTTGCAAAAATTGGGAAGCATTTTGCAAATTGTATGGTTTTGATGAGGGTATGCTTGTCACCATGGATCTTGGTGATCCTGAAATCGAGCAAGACAATATGGACATTTGGGTCCTTGTTGATACGCCTCCAGTTCTACCGCTATGTGAGTTTCTCAAACATAGTTAATTATTAACTAATTTATATTGTTCATTTCAAAATAGTTGACAGCTTATTTCCATTGTTAGCTTATTTTGAAGTATCAAAGAATGTGCAGAAGATGGTAGATAGAACTTACTACACCGATGGCTCTGAGTTAACTTACAAGGAGAAAACTCATCTGGTTGGATTTTGTAATGATCTTGAGAATTACAATATCTACAATCGAACTCCTCAACATTATGGTCAATACGTGCCACTAGTGCACGTGTTGAACTACGGTAACTACCATGGAGATACCCTGGTAAGATTTTTTACTATTACGACATCCGTGCATCTTTTTGCATACTTCTAAAACTAGTACATCATTGCTAACTACGAAGTTATTACTATGTTTTTCAACAGAGAATCCCAGAGGATTGTGTGCCTCATTTGATGTATCAGAATGGTGGCAGCCTTCATGTTTTGAACATATATCCAGGTCATCCTACGAATCTCAACTGTCCATAACGGATTTCTAGAAGAAGTGGAGACATGACAATCAAAGAATGGAAAAAATGTATGGACAGTCGTAATGAGCTTCTTGGAAGCAAAAGGAAGCGAGGCGCAAGAATTGGAGACAGGATGATCTCCATTCTTCATAATGGAGAGTCAGGGTCTATATTGTTTTATGCTATTTTACCTTAAGTGTGTTTAGGTCCTACCTGATACTGATGATCATGTGCTAAGAACAATTATGTAGGGTTGGGTTCGATGACTATGAGGATGATGATCGTATGACTTATTATTAATAACGAGTAGAAGTTGTATGATGATGCTTGATTAGTAGGACTTGTTATTATATATGATGATGTATGATGCGAGCATGCATGAGTTATTATATATCTCAAGATCCCAAGGATGAAGATATAAGAGAGGACACTTCTCTCTATATTAGCTAGCTAATAACAACCTAAAAATAACCCCCTAAACCCCTAAACCTCAGCTCCAGCCAGCTGCTGACGCGTGGAAGCATTTTGGTCCCGGTTTATGTAATCAATCGGGACCAAAGGCCCCCCTGCCTGGGCTGCCGGCAGCGGCCACGTGGAGCCCCATCTGTCCCGGTTCTGGTTTGAACCGGGACTAAAGGGGGGAGGTATTGGTAACAACCCTTTAGTCCCGGTTCATGAACCGGGACAAAAGGCCCTTACGAACCGGGACAAATGCCCTGTTTTCTACTAGTGTTCTATTAATTTGGTCACTAAATTATCTATTCATGATGTTCTGTAATGGTTTTTGACACACTTAATTATACTAGCTGAATGCCCGTGCGTTGCCACGGAACAATAAACTTAGACATGAGACATTGCTAAAAAAAATCAAATACATTTTCATTCATATATGTTTTGAGAATAGAGTTGTATGTGCCATACATGAATTTCTTGCAATCAATTCAAAACAAATCAAACATATATCCCTTCCATGTAGTTCTTTGGGAAGTCAATTCGCTGCATGCAAGAAAATTAGAAAGTAGGTACTCCCTCCGTCCGGGTTTATTAGGCCTAAAGACAACTTCTCTTAGACCAAGAGACATAGTAATTTGCTCACATTAATTTTTTCATTCCACTCCCAATGCACTCTCTCACATGCATGCAGCCAATGAAAAAGCACACATGAAGTGTATTAATTTTCCAACCATGGCACCAACAACAATGGCTTTCAATGCAACCAATGAAATGGTTGCATGCATGCACCTTTCCAAAGCGAGGCCTTATAAAAAGGGACATACTTGTGATGCTAAGAGGCCTAATAAAGCCGGACGGAGGGAGTAGTTGGCTAAGGTTTAAAATGTAGAACCGGCAAACTTGATTATATGCATGCTCATAGTTTCCTGTCGATCGAGTGTTGCTCCTCTAGTTATTGAACATCTGATCTCATTGCCAGCCTCTTGGATAAGTAGATTCATTTGCAAAAGCTTAGCTTCTTAGTGTCTGAATTCAGGAGGAACTGTACATAAGTACTTGGGCTGGTGTAGTAGCAGTACACCCGTAGCATGTTTTCCACTCATATCTAGACACGACATAATGCTTGCTATCTTTGAACATTGTCCATTCTGCAAGGCTATTTGACTGTTGTCAATATGACTGCACTTGGTGGCATTGGTATTGGTACCAACAAAGGAAAGTGATTTTTACCAATTCATTATCTCATCCTGAAACAAACCATGTGGCAAACAACTGAAAAAGCACATCTCACTTCAAAATACTTAAACTATATTTGTTCCTGATTTAAAAAAATACAAATTTTATATGTGATGAGTCAAATATAAAAATTAGCCCATTTGATACACTGCAATCAAAGCCCTAATATTACACATCAACTTTCAGTTACTCTGAACCAGAAGACTGGTTACAAACTGGTCAAAGAAGCAAACAAAAGAAAAACTCATCACTGAAACAAACATATGAATATGATTTAAACTTCATTATGCAGTTACTATCTTTCGCTCCAAGGATGTTGAGAATCATATAAAATATGGTTATGGTTTATCTATATTAGCAAGACCACAAAAGACATCTCACTTGAGAGTACCACAAAAGTCCAAAACAATTGTTCTCGGAGGGCTCTTCCCGGGGTAAACTTTTTCCTCCTGCACTATGAAATAAATTAAAATTTCTCAACAGTTTTTCAATGGCACGAGAGTTTTAGTACTATCCTCCTAGAACTAATTTTGGTACTATCATGTTTGTTACTAACGGCAAGTTAAGAGGAGGTCATAATATACTCCCTCTGTTCGATATTAGTTGTCGTTGATTTAGTACTTGAACTAAATCAGCAATAACTAAAAAGGAGTGCCGAAGGCTTCATGTAACTTCAGTATACACTCAAAGTTTGAAACAAGATTTATCTTCTATTTCTTCATGCAGTTGAATACATTTCGCAATCACCAAAAATAATACGGGCTTAAAATAGACTATGACAACCATAGAAATAAAAAAAATGGGAAATATTTTTGTCCTTACCTTGATACCTCAGCAGCCAAATTACTATTCCATTGCCAAACACAACCTAAAGAATGAATCACATTACTGCTATAGTTGGTGAGATGTTGTCAAGCTTAGTGACAAATAAAAAGATCAGAATGTACCATACCTTCAGCTGGTGACCTCTTGGAGTTAAATAAAGATAATTTCCAAAACGAAAAGTGAGATGTTGTATCTGGTGCCTCACCCAAATACACTTATGTTCGTTCTCTTGCAAGAACTGTATATATTCAGTAGCCTGCAATAGAAAATGGTGTCAAGAAAACCCAACTTAATAACCTTCTAGGTGTGTGCCATATTACTTTTATGAAAACCAGAACAAAGTTATTTATGTGCATCTCTAATTAGAACCCAACCGAAATTAATAAAATCTCTGAGGCGAAGAACACATACAAATTAATGGACTAAAAAAATAGCAGGATTGAGCAGAACAACCCCACTGTTGCTTGTTGGAAAGGGTATTAGGGTAATCATTAAGACTTTAAGGTCGATCTATCACGAACCAAAGCCTGCACAAATGGTCCAATTCTGTACAAAAAATCAATACAAACTACCGTTAACTAATACCTCAGGGAGCACTTTGAAGCAGGGAAAATATCATGACAGCTTTATTAACATGATTCTCGACAAGTCGGGTATTATACATTTTTCAAGCTTGACCTCAAGTCGACCGACCAAAAGCTAATTCAAATATGTGATTTCAGAATCCGCTCTATTTGCTAAAAATGGAAAAGCAAAACATGGATTATATCGATAACCTTTAAAATAGTTATTTTACATTTACATGATAGCTTAGAACTACTTAAATTAGCACGATAAATCTAGATAAAATAGTGAAAGAGAACTCACCAGCCTTGCTAGTTCTCTCTTTTGGTTGCCCACAGATCTCACAGATTGTTAGAGTTCACCAACGATTTGCTTGTCCAAGTAGTATAGAAATCATAACTCTACTTTTCTTTGAGCAGTAATCGTAACTCTACCTAGCCAGGTGATACATGTAGCTCCTAGGTTGTATCAACGTGAGTTGAAGAAGTATAAACAGCAAATATCATTATATGCCAGTGTGTGCGTGTGTGTTGCTAGCTAGTCCATCAACAGAATCCACCTGCTAGTCGATCAATCAATCCATCGACTGGATCCATCTCAAGGCAAAGCTAGCTATCTACGTTGTTAGCTGATTCAGTCCATCCCAAGGCAAGCCAGGTTTGCTCTGTGTTCGTTTTGCCATCGGCCGAAAGCGCCGGCCAAGAGGAATATTGGCTCACGGGCACTTAATTAACCGACCAGAACGAAGGAAAGGATCGAGATGCACGCACCTGTGACAGAGTCCTGACGGGGGCAAAGGGCTTAAGTCTGAGCTGTTTGCCTTCTACGCGTCCTCGTACCCCATCTGCTCCGCCCCATGTGTCCTCCCCATGGCCGCCTGCGATGAAGACGACCCGTCGAATTCACATAACGGACGCACACCCTCGGACCCTCCTCGCATAGTTCACGCCTGCCACAAACCCAGATCGTGGAAGCTGACGGCCGTGGAAGACGTCTTGGAGCAAGTGGATGGAGGGCGGAGGCAGAACAGGACTCAACAGCGAGAAAGCCAGATGGCGAGCCGTCGGCCACCTTCGCCACGGCCGAGTCGAGTTAAGTTTCTCGGGAGAGATTAGATTGGAATCGAGGGGGTGGAGGGAATTGAGACGGAGAATAGATGATCCTCATGCAGATGGGAGTGCGGGGCCGGCGGCGACATCCACGGCCAGGACCGCAGCCACGACGACCAGGAGAGGACGATGAGGGGAGCAGCGGCGGCGAATTTCTCGAGAGCGGAGAGATTGGTTGGGCTGTTTCTCTTTTCTTTGGGGTGAGGGGAGATGGAGGATGGGACGTGTGTTCGTGGGTGGGTCGTGGGCTCTGTTTTTCTTTCCTTTCTCTGTGCTGTTTTTTCGAAGCGGTGGGTAGTTTTCCTGATTTTTTTAACGTACGAAGGGTGGGGGAAGGGGTACGATAGGGTAGAAGGTCAAACCATCGAGGAGGTCGAACCATCACGACGTTCGATTCTCCTTTAATAGTAGAGATATAACGCATGCAGATGAACCGGCAATGGATGTACGGTGACAGACACACCTCCGAGTACATTAAGGGCGTGCATGAATTTCTCGAAGCCGCTGAGGCAAACAAGCAGAATGATTTTATGTGTTGTCCATGCCCTAATTGTGGGAATACGAAGTCTTACTCTGACCGGAAAATCCTTCACACCCACCTGCTTTACGAGGGTTTCATGCCACACTATAATGTTTGGACAAGGCACGGAGAAATAGGGGTTATGATGGAAGACGGCGAAGAAGAAGAGTACGATGACAACTATGTGCCCCCTGAATACGGTGATGCTGCAACGGGGGGAGCTGGTGAAGATCAAGAGGAACCAGACGATGTGCCCAATGATGCTGCAACGGGTGAAGCTGCTGAAGATCAGGAGGAACCAGACGATGTGCCCGATGATGATGATCTCCGTCGGGTCATTGTCGATGCAAGGACGCAATGCGAAAGTCAAAAGGAAAAGCTGAAGTTCGATCGCATGTTAGAGGATCACAAAAAAGGGTTGTACCCCAATTCCAAAGATGGCAACACAAAGCTCGGTACCTTACTGGAATTGCTGTAGTGGAAGGTAGAGAATGCTGTGCCTGACAAAGGATTTCAGAAGCTACTGAAAATATTGAAGAAGAAGCTTCCAAAGGATAACGAATTGCCTGACAGTACATACGCAGCAAAGAAGGACGTATGCCCTCTAGGATTGGAGGTGCAGAAGATACATGCATGCCCTAATGACTGCATTCTCTACCGCGGTGCATACAAGGATCAGAACGCATGTCCGGTATGTGGTGCATTGCGGTATAAGATCAGACGAGATGACCCTGGTGATGTTGACGGCGAGCCCCCCCAGGAAGAGGGTTCCTGCGAAGGTGATGTGGTATGCTCCTAGAATACCACGGTTGAAATGTCTGTTCAGAAACAGAGAGCATGCCACGTTGATGCGATGGCACAGTGAGAACCGTAAGAAAGACGGGAAGTTGAGAGCAACCGCTGACGGGTCGTAGTGCAGAAAAATCGAGAGAAAGTACTGGGATGAGTTTGCAAAGGACCCAAGGAACGTATGGTTTGCTTTAAGCGCGGATGAGATTAATCCTTTCGGGGAGCAGAGCAGCAATCACAGCACCTGGCCCATGACTCTATGTATGTATAACCTTCCTCCTTGGATGTGCATGAAGCGGAAGTTCATTATGATGCCAGTTCTCATCCAAGGCCCTAAGCAACCCGGCAACGACATTGATGTGTACCTAAGTCCATTAGTTGAAGAACTTTTACAGCTGTGGAATGGAAACAGTGTACGTACGTGGGATGAACACAGACAGGAGGAATTTAACCTAAAGGCTTTGCTGTTCGTGACCATCAACGATTGGCCCGCTCTCAGTAACCTTTTAGGACAGACAAATAAGGGATACCATGCATGCACACACTGTTTGGATGACACCGAAAGTATATACTTGGACAGATGCAGGAAGAATGTGTACGTGGGCCATCGTCGATTTCTCCCGACCAACCATCAATGTCGAAAGAAAGGCAAGCATTTCAAAGGCGAGGCAGATCACCGGAAGAAGCCCGCCATGCATACCGGTTATCACGTACTTGCTATGGTCAATGATTTACACGTAATCTTTGGAAAGGGTCCCGGCGGACTAGCTGTTCCGAATGACGCTGAGGGACGCGCACCCATGTGGAAGAAGATATCTATATTCTTCGACCTACCCTATTGGAAACAGCTAGAGGTCCGCTCTTCAATTGACGTGATGCACGTGACGAAGAACCTTTGCGTGAACCTGTTAGGCTTCTTGGGCGTGTATGGGAAGACAAAAGATACACCTGAGGCACGGGAGGACCTGCAACATTTGCACGAAAAAGACGGCATGCCTCCGAAGCAGTATGAAGGTCCTGCCAGCTACGCTCTTACGAAAGAAGAGAAAGAAATTTTCTTTGAATGCCTGCTTAGTATGATGGTCCCGACTGGCTTCTCGTCGAATATAAAGGGAATAATAAATATGCCAGAGAAAAAGTTCCAGAATCTAAAGTCTCATGACTGCCACGTGATTATGACGCAACTGCTTCCGATTGCATTGAGGGGGCTTCTACCGGAAAACGTCCGATTAGCCATTGTGAAGCTATGTGCATTCCTCAATGCAATCACTCAGAAGGTGATCGATCCAGAAATCATACCAAGGCTAAGGAGTGATGTGGCACAATGTCTTGTCAGTTTCGAGCTGGTGTTCCCACCATCCTTCTTCAATATCATCGCGCACGTCCTAGTTCATCTAGTCGACGAGATTGTCATTCTGGGGCTCGTATTTCTACACAATATGTTCCCCTTTCAGAGGTTCATGGGAGTCCTAAAGAAATATGTCCGTAACCGCGCTAGGCCAGAAGGAAGCATCTCCATGGGCCATCAAACAAAGTATGTCATCGGGTTTTGTGTTGACTTCATTCCTAGCCTTAAGAAGATAGGTCTCTCTAAATCGCGGTATGAGGGGAGACTGACTGGAAAAGGCACGCTAGGAGCGGACTCAATAATATGTAGGGACGGGCATTCTTGGTCTAAAGCACACTACACAGTTTTACAGAACTCTACCTTGGTGACCCCGTATGTCGATGAACACAAGAACAGTCTGCGCTCCAAACACCCAGAGCAGTGCGATGACTGGATTACATGTGAACACGTCAGGACTTTCAGCAGTTGGTTGGAAACACGTCTCAGAGGTGACAACACTGTTTGTGATGAGTTGTACTTGTTTCCAGGGGACAATCTTTGACTGTATTGATTTACAAAGGATACGAGATAAATGGGAATACATTTTACACGATTGAACAAGATCAAAAGAGCACCAACCAAAACAGCGGTGTCCGCTTTGATGCAACAACCGAGAGGGGAAAGGACACATATTATGGTTACATAGTGGACATATGTGAACTTGACTATGGACATGATTTTAAGGTCCCTTTGTTTAAGTGCAAATGGGTCAATCTTTCAGGAGGCGGGGTACAGGTAGACCCACAGTACGGAATGACAACAATGTATCTAAAAAATCTTGGGTACACTGACGAACCGTTCGTCCTAGCCAATGATGTGGCACAGGTTATCTATGTGAAGGACATGTCTACCAGACCGATAAAAATAAAGGATAAGGAAGCGAATACATCATACGATGAGCCAAAGCGCCACATAGTTCTTTCAAGAAAAAGGGACATCGTGGGAGTGGAGGGCAAGACAGACATGTCTGAAGATTATGAAAAGTTTCATGAAATTCCTCCCTTCAAAGTCAAGGCTGACCCAAGCATCCTGATAAACGATGAAGATTATCCATGGGTACAGTGCAATAAGCAAATGACACAAGCAAAGAAAAAGTGAAGACTTTCTCCCGCAACTATTATGAAGATATACCATGCCAACTTTGTAACAAACGAGTATGATACCATTCTCCGTTTTGTACATGCACATGCTATGCCAACTTTTTCAGAGTTCATTTGAAATGCTTTAATGTCTTATGGTTTGGCCCTCGTAATACCATTAATCACGGTTCGCTCCTTGTCAACAATGTTCTAACTATTCTAATTTGAAAACTAATGGCACTAATAGAATGTTTATAACTTGTCTTATGGTTCGAAGAGTTCATTGTTTTAGTAAAGTTAATCACAAACTTGTGATTCACACAAATTTTAAAGAATTCAAATTTTAACTATTCTAATTTGAAAACTAATGGCACTAACAGAAAGTTTATAATTTTTCTAAAACTAAAAGCAAAAAGAATTAAAAAATAAAGCAAAAAACAAAAGAAAATAAATAATGCAGAAAACAAAACAAAAAAACTGAAAAAAATAAAAATAGCAACAATAAGTATTTTGTTGTTAGTAGAAACAAAATAAAATAAATAAAGCAACAAAGAAAACAAAAAAACAAAAAAACAAAAAAAGTGTTTTCAAATTTGAAAACTAATGGCATTAACAAAAAGTTTATAATTTTTCTAAAACTAAAATCATAAAGAATTAAAAATTAAAGTAAAAAACAAAAGAAAATAAAATAAATAAAGTAACAAAAAAACAAAAAAACAAAAAAGTGCCACCTACTGGGCCCCCACGGCCTGAATACGACTAGAAACCCATCCATGGGCCAGGATTCAGGCCCGCAGTAGGCCCAGTAGGCCCACAGGCATAGCAGTGACAATTAGGCCCGTAAGCCTGCAATGGAGAGGAGCTCAAGAGGGGTGCGGCAGTGGGGCTTATAAAGCACTGCGCACCCCTCTCAACTAGCGAGGTGGGACTAAACTTTCGACGCGGGCGCAGCAGCACAAGGGCTTTGGTCCCGGTTGGTGGCACCAACCGGGACTAAAGGGGGCATCGGTACCGGTTCGTGGCACCAACTGGGACCAATACCCGCCCTTTAGTCCCGGTTGGTGCCAGCAACCGGGACCAAAGGCCGCAGCTTCCGAAAAGTGGCCTTTCGTCCCGGTTAGTGGCACCAACCGGGACTAATGCCCACCTTTAGTCCCGGTTGCTGCCACGAACCGGGACTAAAGGCTCTGCTATATAAGTTCACACTTAGGAAAATTTGGCTCTCATCTCGCAGTTGCCGCCCCCGGCGACGCCGACGCCGCCAGGCTGCCCCGACCCTGCCCGCCCCGGCCCGCCCCCGTCGTCGTCGTCGCCCGCGCCCCTGCCCTGACGCGTGCCGCCCCGGCCTGCCCCCGTCGCCATCGCCCGCGCCCTTGCCTCGACGCGCGCCGCCCCGTCCCGCCCTCGCCGTCGCCCGCGCTGGCCCCTTCCCCGACGCGCGCTGCCCCGGCCCGCCCTCGCCGGCCCCTTCCCCGACGCGCGCTGCCCCGGCCCGCCCTCGCCGGCCCCTTCCCCGACGCGCGCTGCCCCGGCCCGCCCTCGCCGTCGACCGCGCCCCCTACCATGAGCGCGCGCCCACTGCCCCGTCGCCATCCTCGCCGCCGACCCCGCGGTCCTCCTGGTCCGACCGGCACCCTCCCTAGCTAGCTTTTTTTTTCATATAGTTGCTTTTTTTCATATATATGCTTGTTTTTTAAATATATGTATATATGTTTTCTGTGTATATATATGTTCATGTATATATTCCAAAGTTAGTTTTTTAGAAAAATTAGGATTTTTTTCTGTTCATAGATTTTTTTGGTGATATTAATTATTGAAAATATGCAAATGTTTGTATATTTGTATGAACAATGAATTAGGCAATACTACTTCATGTATTTTTAAGAAGGAAGAAGAAGAAAAAGAATGAGAGGAAAAAGGAAATAAGAAGAGGAATAAAGGAGAAGAAGAGGGGAGAGGAAGAAGAGGAGAAATAAATAAGAAGAAGAAAAAAGAAGAAAAAGATATTCTATTTTCTCTTCTTCTCCTCTATTCCTTTCTTCTTCTGCTCTTTTTTTTCTTTTTTTTCTCTTCGATCATCTCCTCTAGCTATTCCTTTCTTCTTCTCCTCTTTTTATTTCTTCTTTGTTTTCTTATGTTTTATCGGGTCTGTCATCGTCAATATACCCCTCCCGATAACTTCAACCCGAGGGGGGGTCGATATACCCCGGCCCTCCCCGATAATATTATTTTCCCATGTACGTATGTCGTGTCGATATAAACTCCCGATAACTTCAACACGTGGGGGGGGTCGATATACCCGCTCCACGATAACATTATTTTCCCATGTATGTATCTCATCGTTGTCGATATACCCCCTCCCGATAACTTCAACACGAGGGGGGGTCGATATACCCCTCCCGATAACTTCAACACGTGGGGGGGGTCGATATACCCCCTCCCCGATAACTTCAACACATGGGGGGGTGGGTCGATATACCCGCTCCCCGATAACATTATTTTCCCATGTATGTATCTCATCGTTGTCGATATTACCCCCTCCCGGATAACTTCGACAGTGAAAACTCTCGAGGACACCCAAACTAATATATCCACGTGCTGTCATGTTTGTGTAATAATTGCGGGACATAATCTTAGACGGAGGTGATGTCATGTCGTGTTTTCTTAACGACAATGATGGTCTGGAAGAACAGCAGGGTGAAGAAGCAGGTCCGGAAGAACAGCAGGGTGAAGAAGCAGGTCCGGAAGAACAGGGTGACGGCTCCGGTGACCAAACAGAGTCCGGCCAGGTAAAAATATTAGTTATGCCTGTGCTGAGACTAGCTAATTGATGCATTCATTCTTTTGGTATATACACATATTAATTAACTGTCGTCTTTCTTCTTTTTTCTAGCCCTCTGGATCGAGCACAACTTCGGTAAAGAGACGAGGCCCGAAGAAAAAGTTGTGCGAGGGTGAAAGGTTTGAGATCACAGCAATCGCGCGCGACGGCCTACCGATTGAACCCATCCGGACAAAGGATGCATGTACTGCTCAGTGCGGGGTTCTTGTTAGGGACAAGATCCCGATCAGCATCCACCAATGGTTTAAGTCGGGTAAAGAAGACCCTGAGGTGTCTTATGTCAATGATATGAAGAAAGATGATCTTTGGAATGAGCTGAAGGCAAATTTGACCCTACCGCCAGAGGAGGATCCAGAGAAGCCGGTTATAGAGCAATTAATTAAGTTTGCTTCTCTTAAGAAGATGCAGAGCTATTCAGGAGGTGGAAGAATGAGTTGAAAAGGTTTGTCGACAAAGAAGAGACACCACAATTCATCGGCAAATATGAGAAGATCAGAGATCAATGGCCCGCATTTGTGGCCCACAAGACATCGGATAAGAGTAAGAAGATGTCGGAGACAAACAAGCAAAATGTTGCGAAGAAGAAGCTTCACCATAGCACGGGGTCAGGTGGCTACCTCAAAGGCCGGCCTAAGTGGGCAAAGGCTGAGACTGATCTGCTTGATAAAGGGATCAAACTAGAGACAATGAACTGGCCAGACCGTTGCCAGACTTGGTTCTTCGGGGCTGGCGGATCCTTGGACCCTGTAACAGGGAAGTGCGTTTGGATGGACGAGCAACTTGGCATACCCTTCAAGAAACTTCGGTACTATATTGATGCAGCGCAGAAAGGGACGTTCTTTCCAGACAGAGAGAACGACGAGCTCACAAAGGCCCTCGGAAATCCTGAGTACACTGGACGGACACGAGGCACGCCAGGCTCCATTCCGTGGAAGGCTGGGTTTCCGGACGTAGTCGGTTACAAATGCCACAAGAGGAGGAAGAAAATGCAGCAGACTGAACTGCAGGCGCTGCATGCAAGGGTACAAGTGATAGAGGAACGAGAAGCAAATCGCAGCAAATGACTTGCCGAAGCTTCCCCTGAAGCTACCCCGCCATCTCAGCGGAGAAGCAGCGTGGCTTCCACCGAGCTACTTCAGCCGAAGCATGTCTTGATGGCTCCTGCCAGCTATCCCGTGGATGCTATCATGGAGTCTCAAAATTGCCACCTTATGACGCAATGGATTAATATGAAGGTCAAGGCAGCTGTTGGCTCTGTTTTTTCCTAATGAACCCGGCGCAACTTTTCACTGCCGGCCGATTCCAGAAGGATATGCTCAGGTGATGGTGGATGAAATAACAGAGGTATTTGAGGACCTCCAGCTTGACCACCCTACCGGAGAAGGGGAGACTCGGCTGGGTTCTTCTCGGAAGACTCCATGCCTATGGCGGAAGGAGCTCATCAACCTTCTGAACTGGATGCCTCCGCCTCCTCCTCCTCCTCCGGCGAGTCAAGGCACTCCGCCTCCTCCACCGGCGAGTGACGATCAGGGCACTCGGCCGACTCCTTCTCCGGCGCATGGCGGCACTCTGCCTCCTTCTCTGCCTGCGCCGGCACGCCCGAGCAGCCAGCCTCCTCCTTCTCTGCCTCGTCAACAAGGGCGGAAGAGACCCGCCGCCGCTCCGGCAGCTGCTCCGGCGCGTCGTAGTCCTTCTCCTCCACCTCGTAAGTAAGTAAAGAAGACAGCCGCTCCGTCTGCTCGGCCGGCGTCTAGCAGTACAACCAGAGGCGGGAGGACATACAGATTCATTCCTTCTCTGAAGACTCCAGAGAAGTTACCATACGAGAGGACCCCAAAGGAGAACGCGAAGATCGCGCAAACCGAAGTGGATGACTGGTTTCAAGGGTTGAAAGCAAAGAGACATCCACCTCCAGAGGAGAAGGTAGATCCAGTGAAAGCGAAGCGCACTCTGGCTGCCCTGGCAAAACCACCCAAGTCTCCGCCGAAAGGCAACTATGAGCGCATTATTGGAAAGACTTGGTCAAAAGCGGAGCGGTCGGGAAGTACAGTCAGTGATCAAAGGATGAAAGAACGACGAGCAGTTGGGAAACAAATTGCCCAGCTCGGCGAATAAGGGAATCAATCATGCCCCCCGCTCAAGGTGCCTAGCGACATCGTCGATCCGAGGATGGTGCCCGGTTATAGAAATCTTGGAGATTACCTGCCCGACGTTGTACATTATGATTTCATGGACGTGCAGATTCACAGATACGAGTACGGGAAGCCTCTCGTGAAAGATGAAAGATCTCTATCAACGATGATGCGAAGATTGCATGATTTGTACTTGAAAATCTGCAGAGAGTCTGGGGGAGGAGTACTTTGTATGTGAGAGTTAAAAAGGAGCATGACCTCGTTGGAATTGATCTGTTGCCTATTCCATTTGAGGAGTTCTATCAGTTTTTCAATCAATTGGCCCTCGATAAAGCAACGGTCACCTGCTACTGTCTATAAGTACTACTACTTCTATCATTAAGTCTCTCTATATAGCTCAGCTCTTTCATTGCATGTATTTATAATTATCCTCACTATATTATGCAGATTGAAGATCGCCGAATTGAAGAAAAGACAAGTCGGTGATATTGGGTTCATTAACACATACCTCATAGATGCAACTGAGGTTGAATTTCATGCCGCAGATACTGAGGATAACTTACTACGATCATTCAAAATAAATGAAAACAAAGATATAATACTCTTTCCTTACAACTTCAAGTGAGTGTTACTGTCTTGTGCATATTCGGTTTTCCTTATATATTAGTCCAGGTTATAGTAATGTAATTGATGAGTTATGCATGCGTGCGCAGGTACCAGTACATTCTCCTAGAGATTAGGCTTGAGCAGGGAGTAGTAACTATCTTGGACTCTAAACGAAAAGATCCCCAGGAGTATGCAGACATGACTCAAATGCTCGAGAAGAAAGTTAAATCGATCATTATCCACGATATCAGCAACTTTGTTTATTTCTGATATCAAGTAATTGTTTTCTTTGTTTGGCAGGGCTTGGAGAAAATTCACCAGAAAAGCTTCGGGACTGCCGAAGGAGCTGCAATTTAGACACCCGAAAGTAAGTACTATAGTAGCATGTTCCGCGCATCTCCTAGTGATTCAAGCGCTAATTTCATCAATACCATTTGGCATTCTTGCTTATCAGTTTGATTGACCTCTATTTCTTGTAAAGTGGTTGTGGCAGGACAAGGGAATGATTTTTGTGGATACTACAATTGCGAGTCCATCCGCCACACGACCTGTGAGCGGGGCTACTCTGACGAACAATATGAAGTGCGTAAATAACAATATTCACAATTTTATTTTATTACCATCATTTGTGTTGAGTTTCATTCATTCATATATATATATATATGTATTGACCCCCTTCTTCAAATTAGCTGTTTCAGATGCGAGATGAACTCCTACCACCAGATCGCATGCGAGCAATTCAAGAGGAATTGGCGGCATTCTTTCTTGACCACGTGATCGCTGAAGACGGAGAATACTATGTGGACCATGCGTCCGTAATTTAGGAGATTATATTTGTAAGATATAATTATTGTATATATGTAGCCGGTAGTGTCGGATAGATATACGAGAACTTGTTGTTCGACCAATCTCTCAAAGAAGGAGAGGTTGTCGATATCACTTCTCTCTGTATGCATATATGTCCATGACGATCTTCTGTTTCCTTCGTTTGCTTACTAGCTAGCTAGCGTGTCTAGTCCTCTCGTATGTAGTATAGTACATACCGTCGACCAAGCACGGACATATATGAAATACCTTAATTAACCCCCCAAAACCCCCAACCCCCCCCCCCCTTCAAAAAAAACAAAAACCACAGCCATAGAAATGCTGACGCGTGGATGCCCATTTGTCCCGGTTGGTGCCACCAACCGGGACCAAAGGCCCTCCTGCCTGGGCTCAGCGCGCAGGCCACGTGGAGGCCCATCTTTCCCGGTTCTGGTTAGAACTGGGACTAAAGGGTCAGGGCATTAGTAACGACCCTTTAGTCCCGGTTCAGGAACCGGGACAAAAGGCCCTTACGAACCGGGATAATAGGCCCGTTTTCTACTAGTGCTGGCCCATGACCATTAGTCCTGGTTTGTGCCATAAACCGGGACTAAAGGGTTGGTCCTCGTTGCGGTCAGAGTTTAGTCCTACCTCGCCAACCGAAGGGCGCTCACACAAGTTTATAAGCCTGTCCCTCTGTGCCTTGTTGAGCTCCTCTCAAAGTGAAAATAGATGCCCCTATACAGGGAATTTGACCTAAATTCATAGTGAATTTCAGAATTTATTATGAATTTAGGTTGAATTCTCTCTATAGGCGCATCTATGCTCATTTTTTTAGTAAAGTTAATCACAAACTTGTGATTCACACAAATTTCAAAGAATTCAAATTTTAACTATTCAAATTTGAAAACTAATGGCACTAAAAGAAAGTTTATAATTTTTCTAAAACTAATTGCACTAACAGAAAGTTTATAATTTTGGTGACCTAAAAGCAAAAAGAATTAAAAATTAAAGCAAAAAACAAAAGAAAATAAATAATGCAAAAAACGAAACAAAAAAACTGGAAAAATTATTTTTATAGTAAAGTTAATCACAAACTTGTGATTCACATAAATTTCAAAGAATTCAAATTTTAATTATTCAAATTTGAAAACTAATGGCACTAATAGAAAGTTTATAATTTTTCTAAAACTAATGGCACTAACAGAAAGTTTATAATTTTGCTAACCTACAGGCAAAAAGAATTAAAAAAATAAAGCAAAAAAAATAAAATAAATAATGCAAAAAACAAAACAAAAAAATGAAACAAAAACTATTTTTATAGTAAAGCTAATCACAAACTTGTGATTCACATAAATTTCAAAGAATTCGAATTTTAACTATTCAAATTTGAAAACTAATGGCACTAACAAAAACTTCATAATTTTTCTAAAACTAATGGCACTAACAGAAAGTTTATAATTTTTCTGACCTAAAATGAAAAAGAATTAAAAAATGAAGCAAAAAACAAAAGAAAATAAATAATGCAAAAAATAAAATAAAAAATGAAAAAAAACTATTTTTATAGTAGAGTTAATCACAAACTTGTGATTCACACAAATTTCAAAGAATTCAAATTTTAACTATTCAAATTTGAAAACTAATGGCACTAACAGAAAGTTTATAATTTTTCTGACCTAAAAGAAAAAAGAATTAAAAATAAAGCAAAAAACAAAAGAAAATAAATAATGCAAAAAACGAAAGAAAAAAACTGATTTTTTTTTAAAATGCCACCTATTGGGCCACCATGGCCTGAATACGACTAGGAACCCAACCTGGGCCAGGATTCAGGCCCGCAGAAGGCCCAGTAGGCCCACAGACAGCATAGTGTGAGATTAGGCCCGTAAGCCTGCCTTTGAGAGGAGCTCGAGAGGGCAGCCGCAGTGGGGCTTATAAACCACTCCGAGCCCCTCTCAACTAGCGAGGTGGGACTAAACTTTTGGCCGCGGGCAGCGCAAGGCCTTTGGTCCGGGTTGGTGGCACCAACCGAGACTAAAGGGGGGCATTGGTCCCGGTTCGTGGCAACAACTGGTACCAATGCGCACCTTTAGTCCCGGTTGGTGCCACCAACCGTGACCAAAGGCTGCCGCTTCCCGCCGTTTGGGCTGCCGAAAACTGACCTTTGGTCCCGGTTGGGGCACCAACCGGGACTAAAGGGTGTATTGGTCCCGGTTGGTGCCACGAACCGGGACCAATGCCTTAGCTATATAAGCAACATTTAGGAAATTTTCACAATTTTCCTCGCCAGTTGCCCCCGACGCCACCGCCAGGCTGCCTAGACGCCGTCCGCCGCCCCTGCCGTCGCCCCCGAGCATGCCGTCGCCCGTGCCTCGTCGTCGTCGTCTCTGTCACCGTCGCCGACGTCGTCCCTGAGCCCGCGCGCCCCTGCTCCCACCCCCGAGCGAGTCGTCGCCGTCCGCCGCCCCCGAGCCCGCTCCTCGTCGCCGACGCCTCCTCGCTGTGAGCGCCGCCCCGATCCCCTCCTCCTCCTCCTCCCTGTACTGGGCGCCGCTGCCGCCGGCCACGCGCTGCCCCTGCCCTACGTGGCCGCTGTGCCGCCGCCCCTGCTCTGCGCTGGCGCGGCGCGCCGCCCCTGCCCTGCTTGCATGTATTTTTTATTTCATAGCATTTTTTTCATAAATGTATTTTTTGTGTATGTGTGTGTGTATGTGTATATATGTGTACATGTTAATAGCATTTTTTTCATAAATGTATTTTTTGTGTATATATGTGTGTATGTGTATATATGTGTACATGTTCATAGCATTTTTTCATAAATGTATTTTTTATCAATTTATGTGTGCATATTTGTAAACAAATTGTGTATGTATAGGAAAATTTATATATATGTTTTTGTGCATATTTTTTGTCAATTTATGTATATGTTCATATTTAGAAGAAAGGGAAGGAGAGGAAAAGCGGAAATAAGAAGAGGAAGAAGGAGAAGAAGAGGATAAATAAATAAGAAGAGGAAAAAAGAAGAAGAAAAGAGGAGAAGAAGAAGAAAATAGAAAATAGTCTATTTTCTTCTTCTTCTCCTCTATTCCTTTCTTCTTGTCCTCTTTTTTTTCTTCTTTTTTTTCTTCGATCTTCTCCTCTATTCCTTTCTTCTTCTCCTCTTTTTATTTCTTCTTCGTTTTCTTATGTTTTATCGGGTCTGTTGTTGTCGATATGCCCGTCCCGATAACTTTAACACGAGGGGGGACCGATATACCCCGCCCCTCCCCGATAATATTATTTTCCCATGTACGTATGTCGTCGTTGTCGATATAACCCCCTCCTGGTAACTTCAACACGTGGGGGGGGGGTCGATATACCCCCTCCCCGATAATATTATTTTCCCATGTACGTATGTCGTCGTTGTCGATATAACCTCCTACCGATAACTTCAACACGTGGGGGGGGGGGTCGATATACCCCCTCCCCGATAACATTATTTTCCCGTGAATGTATGTGGTCGTTGTCGATATTACCCCCTCCCAGATAACTTCGACATGAGGGGCGGTCGATATATATACCCCCTCTCGACTGTGATAACTTATACCGCGGGAGCACTCCCCGACCCTCTCGATTGACCAAAACTCTCGAGGACACCCAAACCCTACAAAAAACGATGTCGGCCTCCTACCCCCTCCTGCCGCGCCCCTACCCGACAAACTCTCTCGAGGCCACCTCAAACTCTTGAAGCGTTGTCGAGGCCACCCCAAACCCTAGAGAAGCAGCATCGAGGCCACTAATATGATTCCTTATTTTGATTAGCAAGCTAGTTCTACGTTTGCCACTAATATATCCATCTGTCATGTTTGAATAATAATTGCCATGTTGTAAATATTTGTAGAAACTATGGACACCCCCCGAGACGGAGCAACAGAAGTGGTGTTGGGGGACATAATCGCACAAGGAAGTGATGTCGTCTTCTCGTTTCTCAACGACACCAATGGTTTGGAGGATAGCGTGAAGAAGCAGACTATGATTATGATGGCTCCTTTGACCCAATGCCGGTGCAAGAAGGAGACCGTGATGACGGCTCCGGTGACCCAATGGCGGTGCAAGAAGGAGACCGTGATGACGGCTCCGGTGACCGAACTGAGTCCGGCCAGGTATAGATACTAGTTAAGCCTGTGCTGACTAGCTAATTGATGCATTCATTGTTTTGTTATGTACACATATTAATTAACTCATGTCTTTCATCTTTTTTCTAGCCCTCCGGATCGAGCACAACTTCGGTAAAGAGAAGAGGCCCAAAGAAAAAGTTGCGCTTGGATGAAAGGTTTGAGATCACAGCAATCGCGCGCGATGGCCAACCGATTGAACCCATCCGGACAAAAGATGCATTTTCTGCTCAAGTGCAGGGTTCTTATTAGTGACAAGATACCAATAAGCATCCACCAATGGTATAAGGCTAAGAACGAAGACCCTAAGGTGTCTTATGTCAATGATATGCAGAAAGATGTTCTTTGGACTGAGTTGAAGTCAAATTTCACGCTACCGCCACAGGAGGATCCAGAGAAGCCAGTTAAACAACAATTAATCAAGTCTTTTGCTCTTAAGAAGATGGAAGACCTATTCAGGAGGTGGAAGAATGAGCTGAAAAGGTTTGTCGACAAAGAAGAGACACCATAATTCATCGGCAAATATGAGAAGATCATAGATCACTAGCCCACATTTGTGGCCCACAATACATCGGAAAAAGAGTAAGAAGATGTCGGGGACAAACAAGCAAAATGCTGCGAAGAAGAAGCTTCACCATCGCATGGGGTCAGGTGGCTACCTCAAAGCCCGGCTGTCGGTGTCAAAAACGGCGGATCTCGGGTAGGGGGTCCCGAACAGTGCGTCTAGGCCGGATGGTAACAGGAGACAAGGGACACGATGTTTTTACCCAGGTTCGGGCCCTCTCGATGGAGGTAAAACCCTACTCCTGCTTGATTAATATTGATGATATGGGTAGTACAATAGTAGATCTACCATGAGATCAAGGAGGCTAAACCCTAGAAGCTAGCCTACAGTATGATTTTTGTATGATGGAGTTGTCCTACGGACTAGAACCCTCCGGTTTATATAGACACCGGATAGGGTTAGGGTTACACAGAGTCGGTTACAATGGTAGGAGATCTTGAATATCCGCATCGCCAAGCTTGCCATCCACGCCAAGGAAAGTCCCATCCAAACACGGGACGAAGTCTTCAATCTTGCATCTTCATAGTCCTGGAGTCCGGCTGAAGTTATAGTCCGGCTATCCGAACACCCCCTAATCCAGGACTCCCTCAGTAGCCCCCGAACTAGGCTTCAATGACGACGAGTCTGGCGCGCAGATTGTCTTCGGCATTGCAAGGCGGGTTCTTCTCCAGATTCTGTGTACCTGTAGGAATAATGTCCGATTTTTATAACGTAGCGCTCCTTGGCCTCCACGCCCAATAATAACTGTCTTCCACGTGTCAAATGAATGTGAAAAGTCGGGGTGTTTTTTACATCCACACCCCTAGCCGCGTAAATGAGCCGCCTATTTAAGGGGGTGGGGATTTAGATCCAGACAACACCTTCTCCTCTCCGCGAGTAATCATCAGAGCGCCCCCAGCCAAGGTCCATGGCTAGCTATCGCAGCTCCTCCTCTCGCCCTTCCAGTCCTAAACTTGGAGACTGGGAGAAGTGTTCCATCCCGCACAGCGAGTTAGTGTCGCTTCAGGCCAAGGGATTTCTTCCTCAGGCCTATATGGTCCCGGTCCGAGCCGGACTCGCCACCTACAATGGCGGGAAACAAGCGGAGAGCACCCCCAATCCCTCTAAAGGAGAGCGGGTGTGCCTCATCCCTTATTTAATAAGGGGACTGGGATTTCCAATTCATCCATTTCTCCGTGGGCTTCTGGAGTTCTACGGCCTCCAGCTGCACAATCTCACGCCTGCCTCTATATTGCATATCGCGGGCTTCGTCGCCCTTTGCGAGCTATTTTTGGGTGTTGAGGCTCATTTCGCGCTGTGGAAGAGGATATTCTGCCTGGTGCCCCGTTCTCAAGAGGGGTCCATATACCAAGTGGGCGGAGCCGAGGTATGGCGCATCGCCGGGACCGGATATCTATCCAGAACCCCAAAGAAGGCGTCCGAGGACTGGCCTTCGAAATGGTTTTATATAGATGATGTCCCGCTACCGGATCCTATCCGGGTCGGTCTCCCCGAATTCAACAACACTCCCTTGAAGAAACACTGAAGCTAGCATCCCCGGAGCTCCCAGAGAGAAGGTGACAGGGACGTCCTTTACCTGATGGGCCGGATAAGACTGTTGGCTCATTCCGGACTAACCATGATTTGAGTCATGGCCGCATGCATTATGCGGGGGGTGCAGCCGCTTCAATATAGAGGCCACCCCATGTGGGATTTTAATGGGGAGGATGACGCCACCCGTTACGGTCGTAAAGGGCCGGCCTCAGCTGCCGCTCTAGTAAGGATCTTATCCTCTTTGTACAAGGGAGAAGAGGAGGAATTCCTCCGCGTCAACCCGCAGGGAGGATTTACTATGTACAATCCTCCAAGTTGGGTAAGTGGAAAATCGTGCTTGCCCGTCCGTTTTATATTCCCTTGATTAAATATGTAGTCTAACGACTCCAGCGCAGGAACTGCGTCAGGAGGTAAAGGATATACACAGCCGTCCTCCACAACCCGAGGACCCAGAACGGTCCCTCAATCCAGACTCCGAAGAGGATCCGGATATATCGGTGGAGCTTATTGACGGGGTGTTCCATCAGCTAAGCAAGGACAATACCTTGGTGGCCATTACGGCTGATTACCCAGGGTTAATCCCGGCCTCCCAGGTGACAGAGACCGAAACCTCATTCCTTTGAGAAGGATTCCATTCTCACGTATTTCAGTTTTTCTGATGACAACCATGTTTGACAGGGGAGATTCCCGAGGCGGGAGGCCGAACCTGCGGTGGCTAGCCAACGAGGGGCCGCAGGGCCCCGTGGGGTAAAAAGGAATGTGGTCCGGACTGAGATGTCAGTGCAAAGGTATAGCGCACCCTCCTTTTCCCTGGTGTTGTTCCTTCAGGGCATATTAACGTTCGTGCTATCTTCAGGACGAAGAGACCTCGCCGGACTACATCCGGAGAGGTTGCCAACCGTGCCTCCACCAGCCAAGCTCCAACGCCTGGCCCAGAAGCGGAGGCGAGCACGGGGCGCGCACCGGACGCTCCTCCGACAGAGGAAGCAGACAGGCTGTCTGCCACCAATTCTGAGGTGGAGAGTGCCATGAACCACAGGCGTCGCCGGACAGTTCTTCGCGACGCTTGTTTCTCCCAAGAGGCTTTAGATGCCTTTAATTCGGAAGATGTGTACCTCCGTGCCGCTCAAAATGGTTTAGCCAGAGCCACGGAGCAGTATGTAGAAGACATACGGGTGAGAAAATTTTGGTCAAATATATATATACCAGTAGCCCCTGACACTTGAAACAGTTAGAGTAACTGATTTAAGGATCATTTCTTATGCAGGTTCTTACCGAGAAGAATACCGTACTGTCCCAGGAGCTGAAAGAGTGCAAGGCCCAACTAGAGGCCGCACTAGCCGCGGCAGGGGAGCCCAAAGAGACCCCCTCTGGTAAGATATACTTCGAAAGATTAGTATTTTGCGGCGTGGGTGCGAATTTGACAAATTGTATTGCAGATGGTGCCGGACTCGATCCGGAGAGGCAACAACTCTTACGCCGGCTAAAGGCCGGTGAGAGCGTGCTGACAAAGGTGAGGCAAGAGAAGAATAATCTTCAGGATGCCAACACCAAGCTGGACGTTGAACTTAAAGATGTTCGTGGCCAGCTGTCGGACTCCATTAAGGAGAATCAGCGGCTTCGACGTGGCATATTTAGTAAGTGCTTAAGCGAATCTTTAGAAAAGAGTTCGGCGAGGAAGTCGACAAACAGAGTAATGTATGTAGGTATGCTAACAGGTCGTCCTGCAGAGGAGATGCCAGGTCTACGGGTGACCTTCTTCCCAAGCTTTCGCAACTGCACGAGCGAGTTCGGCAGGCGATGCGAGGTGTTGCCCAAGCCCTATGGCCTTGCCACTCCATGCCCGAGGGCCTTGGAGAGCTTGCGCAGAAGCTTGAGGGAGCTCGGCGGCGCTTCCGGTTGTGGAAGATATCGGCCTGCCGGCAAGGCGCTAGGGAGGCCTGGGCCATGGTGAAGACCCAGTTTACGAGGTTTGACCCAAACCACATGGCCGAGGTCGGACCGGTGGGGCCTGATGGGAAGGAGATCCCTGTAAGCTTAGTATACAGCCAAGTAGAATTGGCCGCAAAGTATTCCCAGCAGGACCGTAAATTAGACATCCTGTTAGATGGAATTGAGGAGGAATACAATCAGTCATAATGACTATGTAATTTAAATTGACATGTGTAATGCCTTCTAGCCGGATTGTAGATCGTTTGTCGTTGCCGACCTTTTCGCTTCAACCTCGGGACCTGACGGTCCAGAGTGTCTACAAATACCATGGCCGTTATATAGGAACCGGGGTATGCATGGAGACCAGGCGTAGGGGTCATTAGTGCTTTATCAGACAAGTGCCCAACTAGTTATGTTATATTACATGGTTAGTAAGAAACATCTTCCAGAGAGAATAGTTCTGTTAGGGGTTCCTTTCGCTGGGAGGCATGCCCTAAAATGCATGTCCGGACTGCGTGAAAAGACGCCGAAAAGCATCTGGGGGCGTATAAAATAAGTAAAAAGATCATCTTTTATTTCACCGACCGAATATTCGCTTAAGAACGCTAGCTTTCGGCTTCACCCAGTCTGAGATACACATCCGGCTGACCCGGCAGTAACAATCGCAGAGGTGCTCCCTTTACCGCCTAGCCGAACAATCGGGAACGTAGGGGTAAGCACAGGAGCCAGGCAACCCAGCTTGGCCAAAACTTAAGTCATATCGATGCATATAATGGTGAAGAAAAAGGTACATGCGGAAGTTTGACACATGTGTTGGGCGTGAAGCCCGTATAAATAAGCTTCTGTTAAAGAAGCCCCCAGGTTTAATGAGCGCGAGTAGCGCGTCACTTGATGAGCCTTTAAGGGCTATGAAAGAAAAGAGGGGAAGGAGAGAAATGTAAGACAGAAAATGTAAAAAATGGACAGAGGAAGGAGACGAACACAGAGTCCGGCGCTAGGCATAGAATCTTCGGAGACGGGCTGCGTTCCATGGGTTCGGCTCGAGTCGGTTATCCGATGCATCTCGCAGGCGGTACGCTCCACCAGTCAGGACTTGGTCAATTATGAAGGGACCTTCCCACTTGGGCTTGAGTTTGTCCTTTTTCTTGTCCGGCAAGCGTAGAACTAGTTCGCCAACATTGTAATTTTTGGCCCGTACTTCTCTGCTTTGATATCTTCGAGCCTGCTGTTGATAGAATGCGGAACGGGCTTTTGCCACATCACGCTCCTCCTCCAAAGCGTCCAAACTATCCTGTCGATCGAGCTCGGCTTCTCTTTCTTCGTACATGCGCACTCGAGGTGAGTCATGAATTATGTCGCAGGGCAGAACTGCCTCTACGCCGTACACCATAAAGAATGGTGTGTATTCGATGGTGCGATTCGGCGTGGTACGCAGCCCCCAGTGTACGGAGTCGAGCTCCTCTAACCAGTGCGTATTAGATTCCTTAAGGTACCGCAATAATCTGGGTTTGATGCCGCTCATAATAAGACTATTTGCACGCTCGACCTGACCGTTAGTTGTGGGTGATAGACGGAAGCACAATCAAGCTTGATGCCCATGTTTTTACACCAGAGTTTTACCTCATCGGCCGTAAAGTTCGTGCCGTTATCAGTGATGATGCTGTGGGGGACGCCGTAACGGTGTACAACCACGGATATGAAGTCTATCACCGGTCCGGATTCGGCCGTCTTAACAGGCTTGGCTTCTATCCATTTGGTGAACTTGTCCACCATGACCAGTAGGTATTTTTTCTTGTGGGTCCCACCTTTAAGGGGTCCGACCATGTCAAGCCCCCAGATCGCAAAAGGCCAGGTAATGGGGATACTTTGGAGTGCGGTGGGTGGCATATGGCTTTGGTTGGCAAAAAGTTGGCAACCAACGCATCGTTGGACTAAGTCCTGAGCGTCTGCCCGGGCCGTCGGCCAATAAAAGCCTGTACGGAAAGCCTTGCTAACAAGGGACTGAGCAGCGGTGTGATGACCACCGAGTCCGGCATGAATTTCGGCCAGAAGGTTCCGTCGTTCCTCTTCGGAGATGCACCTTTGAAGGACTCCGGTAGTGCTTTTCTGGTAAAGCTCTCCCTCATGGACTTTATAGGCTTTAGATCGCTGCACTATGCAGCGTGCCTCATTTTGGTCCTCTGGGAGTTCCTGCCTAGCAAGGTAGGCTAGGAACGGTTCTGTCCACGGGGCGATGACCGCCATTATTACGTGGGCTGAAGGTGTAATTTCGGTGCCAGAGCCTCCAATTATGTCAGATTGTTCGGCGTCGACTGGTGCGGTTGGGTCCGGGCTGTTATCTGCGGGTTCCCCCTCCCATGCTATGGATGGCTTGAACAGTCTTTCCAAGAAGATGTTGGGGGGGGCCGCATCACGTTTTGCACCGATGCGTGCCAGGACATCCGCCGCCTGATTATTTTCCCGGGCTACGTGGTGAAATTCGAGCCCTTCAAACCGAGCTGACATTTTTAGGACGGCATTGCAGTAAGCTGCAATTTTTGGATCCTTGGCGTCGACGTCGCCATTTATTTGGGATATCGCGAGGTTCAAATCCCCGCGTACCTCTAGGCATTGAATGCCCATGGATAATGCCATCCGGAGACCATGTAGAAGGGCCTCATATTCGGCTGCATTGTTGGAGTCCGTGTACACAATTTGGAGTACATATTGGACTATGTCTCCTATGGGGGACGTCAAAACGACCCCAGCCCCCAGTCCGGCCAACATTTTGGAGCCGTCGAAATGCATGATCCAGTTTGAGTATGTGTCGTACTCTTTAGGGTGTTCGGCCTCCGTCCATTTTGCGACGAAGTCGGCCAAAACTTGCGATTTGATAGCTCGCCGTGGCTTATAGGTTATATCGAACGGGAGGAGCTCAATGGCCCATTTTGCGATCGGGCCCATTGCATCACGGTTGTTGATAATATCGTTGAGTGGTACTTCCGAAGCTAGTGTTGGAGCTTCCGGGATGCCATGAATACCGCGTATGCAGTCTTTTGATAATGCGGGTACCGTGATTTGCATGGAGTGAGGACAGTGGACACGTAGTAGACCGGCCTTTGAAGGGGGAATTTGTGTCCGTCCGTTTCCCGCTCGACGACGAGCACTGCGCTGACAACTTGATGGGTTGCTGCAATGTACAATAACATTGGTTCACCGGTGTTTGGCGCGGCCAGGACTGGGTTGTTGCCAATATGGCTTTTATTTCATCGAGTCCGGCCGTGGCGGCATCCGTCCACTCGAAGTGTTCGGTGCACCGAAGGAGGCGATAAAGAGGCAGTGCCTTTTCTCCCAAACGGGAGATGAAGCGGCTTAGAGCCGCCACGCATCCGGTTAATTTTTGTATTTGTTTGAGGTCCTTTAGGACATCCAATTGTGACAAAGCTTGGATCTTGGCTGGATTTGCTTCAATTCCTCTACCGGATACAATGAAGCCCAAGAGCTTTCTGGCTGGAACGCCGAAAACGCATTTCTCCGGGTTGAGCTTGATGTCGTATTTTCGGAGGTTATCGAATGTAAGCCTCAAGTCGTCTACTAGAGATTCGACATGTCTTGATTTGACAACCACGTCATCCACATATGCCTCCACTGTTTTGCCGATCTGGTTTGCCAGACATGTTTGGATCATGCGCTGATATGTTGCGCCGGCGTTTTTCAGCCCGAAGGGCATTGTGTTGAAGCAGAATGGGCCGTATGGTGTGATGAATGTTGTTGCGGCTTGGTCTATTTCTGCCATCTTTATTTGATGGTAACCGGAGTATGCGTCGAGGAAACACAACGAATCGTGTCCTGCAGTGGCATCGATAATTTGATCAATACGGGGGAGGGGGATGGGATCCTTTGGGCAAGCCTTGTTAAGGTCTTTAAAATCGACACACAGGCGCCAGGATTTGTCCTTCTTTGGTACCATCACCAGGTTTGCTAGCCAGTCTGGATGTTTTATGTCTCTAATGAATCCGGCCTCCAATAACTTGGCTAGCTCCTCTCCCATAGCCTGTCTCTTCGGTTCGGAAAAACGCCGAAGGGCTTGTTTGACAGGTTTGAATCCTTTCAGGATATTTAAGCTGTGTTCGGCCAGCCTGCGTGGGATTCCTGGCATGTTTGAAGGGTGCCAGGCAAAAATGTCCCAGTTCTCTCGTAGGAACTCTCGCAGTGTGGTGTCTACATCAGGGTTCAGTCATGCCCCGATGGAAGCTGTTTTATTGGGGTCCGTTGGATGAACCTGGAATTTGACTATTTCGTCCGCTGTCTTAAAGGATGTGGACTTGGATCTCTTATCGAGTATCACATCATCCCTATTAACTGTGGAGCGCAGCGCAGTCAGTTCCTCAACTGCTAAGGATTCGGGTAGTGCCTCAAGGGCCAATGCGGCCGTCTTGTTTTCGGCGCGGATTGCTATGTCGGGATCACTAGCGAGAGTGATAATTCCGTTCGGCCCAGGCATCTTGAGCTTCATGTGCCCGTAATGGGGTATTGCTTGGAAGATTGTAAATGCCTCCCGCCCTAGTATAGCGTGGTATCCGCTATTGAACGGGGCCACCTGGAATGTGACCTCTTCGGACCTATAATTATCCGGCGTGCCGAACACCACATCCAGTGTGATTTTTCCTGTACAGTGCGCTTCCCGACTAGGGATTATTCCTCTAAAGGTTGTGCTGCTTTGCTCGATGCGGTTCCAGCCTATTTCCATTTTTTGGAGGGTTTCCTCATAAATGAGGTTCAATCCGCTGCCTCCATCCATGAGTACCTTGGTGAGGCGAAAGCCGTCCACTATTGGACTGAGGACTAGTGCGGCTGGTGCTCGGGCTGTTCGGAATTTAGGTTCATCACTTGCACTGAAGGTAATAGCTGTGTCGCTCCATGGGTTTATCGTTGCTACTTGATAGACTTCGGCAAGGCTTCGGAGTGTTCTTTTTCGCATATTGTTTGATGCAAAAGTCTCGAAGACTGTGAGAACGGTACTGGTGTCCTCGGGGTGGCTTTCTGCGGCCTCCGAAATTAAGAGATCCTCGCCAATTTTGGCCACCAGCCGGAGTATCCAACATGCTCTAAGGCTATGAGTTGGTGTGGCGTCCTCTGTACTGTGGATTTTACAGGGTCCATCAAGCCACCTTTCCCGTATGGTTCCATGCCCTGTAGAGGGTTTTGGCTTTTTGGTATTTAACCCGGGTGTCTTACGATGATGCACCCTCTTAGTTCGGACGGGATTGCTATTCAAGGCCGGATTATCCCAATATTTTATTTCGGTTTTCCGGGTGCTTTCCATCGCACAGTACTTTTGTACTATGGACGCCAAGTCAACGAAGCGTGTAATATCATGACGACTTATGGCGTTAAGGATTCCCTCGTACGCGCAATTACTACAGAAGATTGAAATTGCGTCTCCCTCGCGGCAATCCTTTATCATGTTCATAACCAGGAGGAATCTGGCCCAGTAATGATGTACTGTTTCCTCGGGCTTTTGCCTGATTTGGGAAAGATCGCTTATGTTCGGGCGGGCGGGTGGCGTTGAATCTAAAACCTCACCCAATCTAAGATTTGGAGGCCGAAGAGCTTCCGAACTCTGAAGTTCGGACTCTTGGATGTTGTCCAATGATTCTAGCCAGCTGCCTGATTCTAAGCTCAGGTCTTGAGTTACATCCTCCCCTCCGCGGCTATCCGGCTTGGAGGGGTCGGGAATTCGGACGTAGCTAGTCTTTAAAATAGATGAAGGGTCGCTGAACTGCACCTCTACCATGGCAACATGGTGGGTGACTTGGGGAGAGTTAATTTCTCTTAGATCGGGTTTAAGCCCAACCTGGTCATAATCCGTAGCGACCCCTAGGGCGGCGATGCGATCCAAGAGCTCGTTTACAGAAGAGAGCTCCGTCGGATCTAGCTGCTCAACAAGCTCCGAGCTGACGTGAAGGTTGCTTTCGATGACCTGAGAGGTCACCGTCGGCGCAACGGCCGAACAGGCGGTCATGTGAAAACCACCTAGCCGGAGGGTTTGGCCGACAGCCAAGGCTCCCTTAGTAACGGAGCCGTCTTTAAATACGGGAAGAGGCATCCTCCCTGATTGCGACGACACAGTGGAACTATCAATGAAAGCACCAATGTCGGTGTCAAAACCGGCGGATCTCGGGTAGGGGGTCCCGAACTGTGCGTCTAGGCCGGATGGTAACAGGAGACAAGGGACACGTTGTTTTTACCCAGGTTCGGGCCCTCTCCATGGAGGTAAAACCCTACTCCTGCTTGATTAATATTGATGATATAGGTAGTACAAGAGTAGATCTACCACGAGATCAAGGAGGCTAAACCCTAGAAGCTAGCCTATGGTACGATTGTTGTGTGATGGAGTTGTCCTACGGAGTAGAACCGTCCGGTTTGTATAGACACCGGATAGGGTTAGGGTTACACAGAGTCGGTTACAATGGTAGGAGATCTTGAATATCCGGATCGCCAAGCTTGCCTTCCACGCCAAGGAAAGTCCCATCCGAACACGGGACGAAGTCTTCAATCTTGTATCTTCATAGTCCTGGAGTCCGGCTGAAGGTATAGTCCGGCTATCCGAACACCCCCTAATCCAGGACTCCCTCACTCTTCAATACCATCTAATAGGCTGTCTAGTTTACAGGCCTGCTGGGAATACTTTGCGGCCAATTCTGCTTGGCCGTATACTAAGCTTACAGGGATCTCCTTCCCATCGGGCCCCACAGGTCCGACCTCGGCCATGTGGTTTGGGTCAGCCTTCGTGTACCGCGTCTTAACCATGGCCCAGGCCTCCCTAGCGCCTTGACGGCAGGCCGATATGTTCCACAATCGGAAGTGCCGCCGCGCTCCTTTCAGCTTCTCTGCAAGCTCTCCAAGGCCTTCGGGCATGGAGATGGATGGCCACAAGGCCTGGGCGACACCTTGCATCACCCGTCGAACTCGCTTGTGCAGTTGCGAGAGCTCGGGACGAAGGTCACCCGTAGAACCGGGCATCTCCTCTGCAGGACGACCTATTAGCATACCTACAGACATTACTCTGTTAGTCGACTTCCTCGCCGAACTCCTTTTTCAAAGTTCGTTTAAGCACTTACTAAATATGCCGCGTCGAAGCCGCTGATTCTCCTTAGCGGAGTCAGACAGTTGGGCACGAACATCTTTCAGTTCAACGCCCAGCTTGGTGTTGGCATCCTGGAGATCATTCTTCTCCCGCCTCACCTTTGTCAGCACGCTCTCACCAGCCTTTAGCTGGCGTAGGAGTTGTTGCTTTTCCGGATCTAATCCGGCGCCATCTGCAATTTCATTTGTCAGATTTGCACACACGCCACACTTCACACAATACTTATCTTTTTGAAGAATATACTACCAGAGGGGGTCTCCTTGGGCTCCCCTGTCACGGCTAGTGCGGCCTCAAGTTGGGTTTTGCACTCTTCCAGCTCCTGGGACAGTTGGGTATTCTTCTCTAAAAGAACTTGCATATTACATGATCCTTAAATCAGGTATTCTAACTGTTTCAAGTCTCGGGGGCTACTGATATATATAACCATCAAATTTTCTTACCCGTATGTCTTTCGCATACTGCTCCGTGGCTCTGGCTAGACCATTTTGAGCGGCACGGAGGTACGCGTCTCCCGAATTGAAGGCATCCAGTGCCTCTGGGGAGAAACAAGCGTCGTGAAGAACTGTCCGGCGACGCCTGTGGTTCATGGCACTCTCCACCTCGGAATTGGTGGCAGACAGCCTGTCCGCATCCTCTGTTGGGGGAGCGTCCGGCGCGCGCCTCGTGTTCGCCTCCGCCTCCGGACCAGGCTTTGGAGCCTGGCTGGTGGAGGCGCGATTGGCAGCCTCTCCGGATATAGTCTGGCGAGGTCTCTTTGTCCTGAAGAGAGCACGAGTGTTAACATGCCTTGAAGGAATAACATCAGGGGATGAGATGGCGCGTTATACCTTTGCGCCGGCGCCTCAGTCCAGACCGCACTTCTTTTCAGCCCCTGGGGCCTTGCGGCCCCTCGTTGGCTAGTCGCTGCAGGCTCGGCCTCCCGCCTCAAGGACCTCCTCTGCAAAACGCGGTTGTTATACGGTAATCGAAAATACGCGAGGACGGGTCCCTTTTCGAAGTGCTGGGATTTCGGTCTCAGTTACCTGGGAGGCTGGGAGTAGCCCTGGGTAATCGACCGTAATGGCCACCAAGGCGTTGTCCTTGCTCAATTGATGAAACACCCCGTCAATTAGCTCCACAGATATGTCCGGATCCTCTTGGGAAGCCGGGTCGAGGGACCGTCCCGGATCCTCGGGTTGTGGAGGGGGGCTGTTTATTTCTTTAACAGCCTGGCGCAGTTCCTGCGTTGAAGTCGTTAGACTATATATTTGATAATGGGAATACAAAATGGATCGACAAGTAAAAGTGTCCACTTACCCAGCTTGGAGGATTATACATTGTAAATCCACCCTGAGGGTTGACGCGGAGAAATTCCTCCTCTTCTCCCTTGTACAAAGCGGACAAGATCTTTATTAGAGCGGCAGCCGAGTCCGGCCCCTTACGTCCGTGACGGGTGGCATCGTCCTCCCCGTTGAAATCCCACATGGGGTGGCCTCTATATTTAAGCGGCTGCACCCCCCGCATGATGCATATGGCCATGACTCCGATCATGGTTAGTCCGGAATGAGCTAATCATCTTATCCGGCCCATCAAGTAAAGGACGTCCTTGTCACTTACCCTCTGAGGGCTCCGTGGACGCCAGCTTAGGCGCTTCTTCAGGGGAGCATTGTCGAACTCAGGGAGGCCGATCCAAATAGGATCCAGCAACGGGACGTCCTCTATATAAAACCATTCCGAAGGCCAATTCTCGGACGCCTTCTTTGGGGTTCCGGATAAATATCCGGTCCCGGCGATGCGCCATAATTCGGCTCCGCCCACTTGATATATTGACCCCTCCTGAGAGCGGGGCACCAGGCAGAATGGCCTCTTCCACAACGCAAAATGAGCCTCAACACCCAAAAACAGCTCGCAAAGGGCTACGAAGCCCGCGATATGCAATATGGAGGCAGGCGTGAGGTTGTGCAGCTGGAGGCCATAGAACTCCAGGAGCCCCCAGAGAAACGGATGAATTGGAAATACGAGTCCTCTTATTAAATAAGGGACAAGGCATACCCGCTCTCCTTTGGAGGGATTGGGGGCGCTTTCCGCTTGCTCTCCGCCATTATAGGTGGCAACTCCGGCTCGAACCGGGACCATATAGGCCGGGGGGAGGAATCCCTTCGTCTGAAGCGACGCTAGCTCGCTGTGCGGGATGGAGCATCTCTCCCAATCTCCAGGCTGAGGGTTGGAAGGGAGAGAGGAGGAGCTGCAACGGCTGGCCATGGTGGAATGGACCTTTGTCGGATGCGCTCTGATGAATACTCGCGGAGGGTGGAAGGTGTGGTTTGGATCTAAATCCTCGTCCCTTTAAATAAGCGGCTCATTTACGCGGCTAGGGGTGTGAATGTAAAAACACCCAGACTTTTCGTATTCATTTGACACATGGGAGACGACCATTATTGGGCGTAGAAGCCAAGGAGCGCTACATTTGCAAAAAACCAGACATTACTCAACAGGTACACGGAATTTGGAGGAGAACCCGCCTTGCAATGCCGAAGACAATCTGCGCGCAGGACTCGTCGTCATTGAAGCCTAGTTCGGGGGCTACGGAGGGAGTCCTGGATTAGGGGGTGTCCGGATAGCCGGACTATCCTTACTAGGGAAAAGCCTATACACAGAATCTTACCAGCAGCGCGCTTTAAAATCAGGCGCTGCTGCTAAGTAGCAGTAGCGCGGGTTTTTAAACCTCGCTACTACTAAGCTGATAGCAGTAGCGCTGGTTTTTAACCCTCGCTACTACTAAGCGGTTTCTACCGTGCCCCCCGGGACATGCCATAGTAGTAGCACGGGTTTTTAACCCTCGCTACTACTAACTTGATAGTAGTAGCGGTGGTTTTTACCCCTCGCTACTACTAGCGGTCTCTACCGTGCCCCTAGGCCATGCCATAGTAGTAGCGAGGGTTATAAACCCGCGCTACTACTAAGTTTTTACCCCTCGCTACTACTAAGAGGTCTCAACCGTGCCCCTCCGGGACATGCCATAGTATTAGCGAGGGGTAAAATCCCTCGCTACTACTAAAGGTCCCGTTTTGAAACTCTACCCCCCCCTGTGGATCGCCTTTTCGGTTTTGTAAAAAGGAAAAGAAAATGATAAAAACTTCAAAAATTAAAATCCTTCGAGATGTGGTTATGTTACTACATCTACTAGTTAGGAAAATTTAAAAACTTAAATTTGGACATGTTTTGCAAAAAGTGTAGGGAAAATGTAAAACGGCAATAACTTTTGCATACGATGTTAGAAAAAAACGTATAATATATCAAAATGTTTCAAAAATTAAAATCCTTCGAGATGTAGTTATGTTCTTACATCTACTAGTTAGGAAAATTTAAAAACTTAAATTTGGACATGTTTTGCAAAAAGTGTAGGGAAAATGTAAAACGGCTATAACTTTTGCATACGATGTCAGAAAAAAACGTATAATATATCAAAATGGTCAGCACGAAAATCCGCATACGATGGAGATCGCCTACAGCTTGTTTGCAAATTTTTAGAATCCTCAAATTCTAAAAGGAAAAAAAGTTATGCTCAAATTTCAGTTTTTTTTTAATTTTGGTCAAATCTGGTCAAACTGTGGTCAAACTACTTATTCAAGACGTATTAGTGTTACTAAATATTTATTCAAGAATATTAGTGTTACTAAATAATTATTTCAGTTTTTTGGAATTTTGGTCAAATCTGGTCAAATTGTGGTCAAACTTTGGTCAAAATGTGGTCAAACTTTGGTCAAAATGTGGTCAAACTCCTTATTCAAGAAATATTAGTATTACTAAATAATTATTGTGGTTTAGAACAATAGTTTTAAACTCAAACAGCGAAATGTGTGACTTCATGCTCAAGCTAAACTCCTAAGGGTTAACCTGATTGACATCTTACTATTGTCAGGAAAACAACAAGTGCAGACTTGGAATCGAGGGAGAATAGAACCCGGAAGTTAAGCATGCTCAGGCTGGAGTAGTGAGAGGATGGGTGACCGTCCGGGAAGTTAGATGATTTGGAATGATGAGGCGTGATTAGAGATTAGATTGAGCAGCGATGAGGGTGATTAGAGATCAGAGGTTAAAATAATTCAGAAATTTAAAAATTCGGGCAAAAAATTCGAAAAAAAATTTTGCGGGTTAGTTGTACCGCGGGTTTTTACCCACGCTACTATAGTTGTACCGCGTTGCTAATAGGCCCGAAACCCGCGCTGCTGCTAGGCTTTTCCCTAGTAGTGTATACCTTCAGCCGGACTCTTGGACTATGAAGATACAAGATTGAAGACTTCATCCCGTGTCCGAAAGGGACTTTCCTTGGCGTGGAAGGCAAGCCTGGCGATGCGGATATGTAGATCTCCTACCATTGTAACCGACTCTGTGTAACCCTAGCCCTCTCCGGTGTCTATATAAACCGGAGGGTTTTAGTCCGTAGGACACAACAACAATCATACCATAGGCTAGCTTCTAGGGTTTAGCCTCCTTGATCTCGTGGTAGATCTACTCTTGTACTACCCATATCATCAATATTAATCAAGCAGGAGTAGGGTTTTACCTCCATCGAGAGGGCCCGAACCTGGGTAAAAACGTCGTGTCCCTTGTCTCCTGTTACCATCCGCCTAGACGCACAGTTCGGGACCCCCCACCCGAGATCCGCCGGTTTTGACACCGACACCAGCAGTCAAGTCAAGCAATGCTACTACTAAAGTGATGCCACATTTAACTAATGCCGCTCTCAGTCTAATGCCACCCATAAATTTAAGCAATGCCATTTAATGTCACTGGATTATTTCAGGGTTAGCTGTTGATTGTGGATGTATTAAAGATTTTTCAGCTATAAGGCATTCTAATGCTGTTGCACAGCCAGTATACCAACGATGAAACTTGTTACTCCCGTCAGATTTTTGCACTGTTAATGCTTATAGATTACATACCTCACTTTCATGAGATAAGTTAATTTTTTTGTACAGTGTCACCAAAATGCCAAGGCGCTGATATCATTTTATTTTGGTTAAACTGCACAGACAATTATGAAGACAAGAGGAAAGTTCAAGAGTGGGCACCTCCTCCTCCGGCTATTCTCTTGAGGAGGTATGTATGTTTGTCTCTAATGCCTGTCGACTACATACCTGACATCATGATGTAATGTTAAGTCATTTCCTTTTGTACAGTGTCACTGAATTGTCAAGGCGGTGATGGCATTTTATTTTAGTAGAACTGCACAAAATTTGCCTAAAAGAAGAGGAAAGGTTAGGAATGGCTCACTTTTCCAGAAAAAACTATGTATGCCTTCCTCACATCAGTCACTGTTGCTTTATTTATTCCTTCAAACAAGTGGTTAGAAACAGTCTTGCTACCTTTTCCCATTAAGAAATTGGAATGCTTATATTTGTGAGTATATGCTTCAACTAGTGCCATTTTTAGAGTAATCACACTTTTAATATCTATGCAAACAGGGATGCTCGATTTTAGTGGAACTGCACAAAAGGTCCAACTGGTTCAACATTAGGAGCACGTTTTTTTCCCAACCTTTATATCCAATTGGTGGCACTATGAGCTGCTCATTACGAAGGTACATGGTTTGCTACTATCTTGCTACTCTTTTTGTACTGTCATTAGATAGTAATACTAGTGGTTTGCATGTGAATTTATTGGCAGGGTGGACCTACATTGGAGGTGCATCATAGGATTCAATGATTGGATGCTCAATTTCAGTTGTATCGATTTCACCTCTTCCATCACTGCGAACATGGATATCCTTGGTTTGATGAAGAATAGGTGCTATATTTCTACTTTGAACCAGCAAATCAATTCAGTATGAAATTGTCCAGGGCAAAACATAACTGTATCAAATTGTCCAGTGCTGAACATGACAGATGCTAAGCGGAAGAGACATGTTTAAACCGAAAATACAAGGTGTGGTATATGTTTACTAGCTGCTTGATATTTGTGCAGACAGAGATGCCTGCCCGTTGCTATTTGGCAAACAAACAAAGTGCCCGCAATTTTGGTTGAACTGCACCAGAGAATAGTATAGTCACTGCATGCAGTGCCATTTGAAAATAGACACAGAAAGATTGGATATTCACTTCATGGACTGCAGAAAAGTAGTACTGTACTATTTATTGGCCAACACTAGGTGCTTCATTGCTTTGGTCTGATTATACAATGGGCATCATTTTGCCTAAGTTAAAGTTTGTTTTCCGAAAATAGTCTCGCAGTTTGATCGAGGGAAGACCAAATCATATTGCAGTGCTTCTTCCTCCATCATGTCTGGTTCATTCTCATGGTTCCAGCTGTTGGTGAAACCACTTACGTTTGCAAGAGGAATTGTAGACTTCACAAACAAATTTTTCTTTCAGTCTGTACTGAATGTTGGCCAGTAGAAGCATCCATGTTAGTAGGAAGAGCAGATGTTTTTTCTAGATCTTTGCTTTTGGAGCTACATATTTGTATATGATCTGTGAGTCATTGAGATGCATTAACATGTTGATCTTATGTATGGGAATCGTACTAGTTAGTTTTAGTTGCGACGCAAGATCCGAAGTGGTTGATCTTTGCTTTTGGAGCTACATATTTGTATATGATCTGTGAATCATTGAGATGCATTAATAGTTACTTATTTCTGTTCGCTCAGTGTTTACAAGTTACTGATCGATCACTAGCTAGCCTACAAATGCGCTCCTGGCAGTTTTATTTGCGACGCAAGATGCGAAGTGGCAGTTTTTTGAATAAAAATGCCTACCTCTGAAAAAACTGACAAGCTCGTACGCAAGCAAGTGCCTGCTTATTTCAAGCCAATAAAAAATGGGCTCCTCCTAGTGGATTTCTGACATCTGGGTCCCATGCCATTGTCAACGTAGTCAATAAATGAGAGAATTGCACAACGAGCGGCTGACACAAGGGACCCAGCAGCTCGCCCAGTCATTTTTGTTTTGGGTTAATTTGATAAATGCCTCTCCAAATCTGGTGTATCCGAAAAATGCCACTGCAATTTCCAAACTTTAAAAAATGCCATTTCATGCCATTTCTAGTGGCACTTCTCGAAGTCTGGAGTGGCGTTTTTCAAAGTTTGCAATCTGCAGTGGCGTTTTTCAAAGTTTGCAAAAATTACAGTGGCATTTTTCAAAGTTTGGAAATTGCAGTGGCATTTTTATGAATCGCCATAATTGGAGTGGCATTTATCTAATTTGTTTTTGAGACGGAAGCAGGGTCTCAACTGGGCTGTGCGGGACACTCTAGCCTGTCTAGACAGCATTTTCTTTTATGTTTACCACAGACCAGCCCAGTAGTTTTTTTTCTTTCTGAAAATGGCTAGCCCAGTTTTTTTGTGATTTGTCAAGTAAGTCGCTTTATCAGGCCTGTTGGGCTGCAAATCTTTCAAGACGAGGAGAGCTTCATTCGGCTGGCCGAGAAAATGGCCTATCAGTAATGAGAAATGGGCTGTACATTTTTAAAACACATCAATGCGGCAATTATTTTCAAATATCTTTTTTTCATTTCGAGATTTTAAATTGCATTGATTTTTATGCGTGGACATTTATTGGATTTTATATTGATATACATTTATTTTTAAAATCAGTCTGAATGTGACTCGAAATTTCGGGATTAAAAAAGGTTCAGACCGCACTGACATATGCAAAATTTCGTATAATTTTTTAACTGTGGCCACAATATGGGATGTAATGCTAACATAAAGAATATGGGCTCAAAAAACCCGTAAGAATTAGCAAATGGGCTATAAATTATTTGAAATAATGGCAGATGGGCTGTATGCTGTTTTCCATAGATTTGATGCTTTCCACAGATGGCCTGTATACTGTTGGATGTCCATCCAACGGCCGTCGTGCTTCTTCAATCTCTGCTCTTCCGGCTCCAGCCGCTCAAACAAGCGCCGGCGGGACTGCCTGCTCCCTCCTCCCCACGGCCGGCTGTGCTGCCATGCAGGCTTCACCGCCCCACCGTACTCCCATCGCTAGCCTAGCCATCCCTCTACTCACCCACACCTGTTGTTATTCTCCGACGACGGTAGATGAACCAGTAAACCCTCGTACAGTCGTACTCCCCTCCGCGTGGGAAACAAAAACAACGGCCGAGTCTTCCCTGCCTCCGTGTCATTCCCTTCCTAGGCCTCACCGTCGTCCACCGCCCTGGTGCTCTCGGCGTGGCGTGGTCAGTGTGGTCAACGACCGACATGCATCTGAAGTGGACTGTACGTGGAGAGGCTGACAGCTGGGTCCACGGCCGCACGTAAGGAAATGCCTCCTTATTATGCGCAAAATAATGATTTCCTCCACCTGACATCTGGGACCCACCAAAACGGCCTCTGTAATTCGCGAAAAAAACGTTACCGCCGCTGACAGCTCGGACCCACCAGTTATATCTTCGCATGCAAGGAAGTGCCTCCTTATTACGCACAAAAAAAAAGAATACTCCCCCTGCTAGCTGGGACCCAGTATAGTGGGCCTACTAAGTTGACGGGGACGAAGGGCTTTGTCAACTTAGTCAATATGCACGATTCTAGCTCGACTGACCGTACGATGTCCATCCAACGGCCGTAGTGCTTCTTCAACCTCTGGTCTTCCTGCTCCAGCCGCCCAAAGCAGCGCCGGTCGTGCCGCCTGCTCCTGCCTCCCGTGGCCGGCTGTGCTGCCGCGGAGGCCTCACTGCCCCATACTAATCCCACCGCTGGCCAGGCCATCCCTCCACTCCACTCACCCACACCCCCTGTTATTCTGCGGCGACGGCAGCGCAGCCGAACCAGTGAACCCTCATACTCCTCTCCGCGTGGGCATCCACTGCCGCGTCTTCCCCGGCTCCGCATCGTCCCCTTCCTAGGCCTCGCCGTCGTCCATCGTCGTGGTGCTGTCGGTGCGCCGTGGTTAATGTGGTCAACGACCGAATTCCATCGGAAGAATACTGTACGTGGAGAGGCTGCACTACAAGAAATATGTCAACTTATGACCACCACTATTGGTCACTGAATGGTCACAAATTTCCATTTATGATCTTTTTGTGACCAAAAACATAAGGTCAAAAGCTGGGCGTCGTAAACTGACTATAGCGACCTTTAACAAAAGGTCGTTGATCCTATGACCTTCTGTTTTGGTCACTAGCAACCTCCCCAGGCCACGTAGGCATCCAGCGTGGCAAGCTGATGTGGCACAAGATTCAGCCCGGTCCAATTCAGTTTTCTACATGGGCCGAGCCCAACAATTCGGCCTTTTTATGATTTTTTCCTGTTAATTTTGGTCAGCTACATGGGTCTGGCCCAACAATTCGGGATTTTATTTATTTCTGGTCCATGCCTTTTAACATTTCTGGTTTACATTCAGCCTTTTTATACATTCAAATAACAATTCAATCCTGAAGTTGGTCCAGTACTCTTTTCATCCCATTCACATATTCGTACAAATGATCCTCCTTTTCGACAAATTTTGCAAATAATTTCATATTTCAGCACTAAATATCTTTACATCACAGGCCATAAAGCCCTACAAAATAGTATCACTTGTTCCTATACAAAAGTATCAAATGATACGTACAACAAAACAGAATACATAAAATTTAGTTCAACAAAAATAAGTTTTCTTCCTCTTCCGTCTTCCAGAACACACAACACCTGTGAAAATAAAGATGCCACAATAAAAATGGAAGGATCAGCCATTAGAACCAATAATATTGAATACAAGGGAAACGATCAAACTAAAGAAATGAAAGGCATGCTGATGATTACCATAACAAACAGAAAAGTAATTTGATTGCACAAGACATATGTCATTATCACACACCCAGACAAGCAAAGCATTAACATGTGAGGATCAGACAAACGAAGCATTCACGCTGATGATTAACTTATAAGCCTAGCCACCCTCAATCCTCAGTACAACAATAAGTTTTACTACTCCGGGCAACCTAATACACTACAGTCCAGAGGCACCTCAATGCATTACTATCACAGTGGGGATGAAAGGTGCTTGTTAATTAAACAGGCACCTCAATTTTAGCACAAATAGGAGAAGGCGTCCAAGCACAAAACAGACGCATCCATTCCCTCCTTGCTGCGAGGCTCGGTTCAAAACAGAGTCTTCAGCCAAGGAATGGGAGAAGTAAGCAGTAGTACTCGTCAATGTGAAAATCAGATATATATTTTTTGGGTTGATGATAAACTCTGGCACTAAACTGAAAATTAAACTTGAACTGAACATTGTATACAATACGTTTGGTAGTGCTTCACTTCCTAATTTAATTTGTAGTATTATTAAAACTTTCCTAAATTATACAGTAAGCCCTCATTATTAATCTAAGAAATACTGTACAGATTTTGAGCGTTTGTAAACACTGGCACTGGTCTAAAAATGTACACTTAAACTGAACACTGTTAACGTTAGTTTCAGGCATTCTGTACCATTTCGTCCCCAGCTTAGGCAAAACATCAAACATGCAGCATGCAAACTAATAAAAGCACATGTAGAGAAAATGCATTTCAGCATGTTCTGAATATCTTCACCAAGCTCCGTTTCCGACAGTACTTACAGAGTTTATTGGTTGCAGAGTCATCTATGCGTAGACCTCGTCAGTGTCCTTGTCAGCCTGTGCAAAACAAGCAACATTCATCAGGATTAAATGGTTAATGCTTAAGGCCACTAACCCCTACACCTACATGCATGGTGATGTTGTGGACTTGACACAACAAAATCGACTCTAGGAAATATCAAGAATCCAATTCACAGATATAGAGAAAAGTAATACTTAAAAACGGGAAAATGTCTAAACAACAAGCTAGCTGCACGTTATACAGCGTCAGCTTATTTCACTGCTCCATGGATGGAGCTTACAATACACTAAACACTTAGACACACTAATGCAGATTAAAGGGATGATATGCATGTTTTGTGCATGTTGGTTTAGGTAGATCTATTCTGGATACCAATGTTTATCTCCTTAGACCTTAGACATTCCATCAAACTGGTATTCTACAATGAACTGAATAATTCAAGGAATCACCTAGTAGTGGCAAGAATATACAATTGTACAAATGCAGTGCAAAAAGACTAACTACGCAATAGTAGTGGCAAGAATATTCTACACCTGAAGCGTACAACCTCAACAAGCATAGCACACAGTAGCAGAATTAGACAGTCCGATCCTGATGAAACAACCAATTATTGCTGCTTGATCCAGTTCGGAATTCAGACATTGTTGTGGTTAGCTTGCGTTGTCTTAATTACCTTGAGGCTGTCGTGGCAGGAGCAGGGGGCTTCCATGCTGGAGTCCCAGTCCTGCTCCTGGCAGATCCTGCACTCCACCATCTTGCTCGGCGTTGGCGGTCCGCGGTCACCGGCGGCGGCAGTGACGTTGCAGCAGTAGTCGATGGCCAGCGCCGCCTTCGTGTCAGGCTGCTTCCTGGTCCCGATGGCCGTCTCGAGCATGGACTCCGTGAGCAGCCGGTCCACCAGCAACGCGAGGTGTTCATCCATGGGCCTTACAAGCACGCACGCACAACATCATCAGCAGCATTGAGATGGGGATGCGTCTAGTGGAGGCAGCCAGCAGTACAACCTGATCTTGCCGTGGCTCATCTGGAAATCCAGCGGCCGCACCTCCACGCCGATCGTCGCTGCAGAACACCATGCAGATCAACAACAACAGTCAGCAACATCAAAGGCAACATCGTCCCTCGACAGAAACACGAGATGCGACCAAGGGACGGGGAAGGAACCGAAATAGAATTGTCGACAAGCGGAAACAACGCAGCAACCGCCTCGAAATTCGTCGGAAAGCAACCGCCTCGGAACAGATAATGGAGGAGGTTGAGGAGATCCACGCACCATTGCGTCGTTTCCTCGGTGCTCTGCTTGGACTTGGAGCGGCATGATGCCCATGGCGGCAGCGCGCGTCCGGGAGTGCAGGGACGAGAGGTCGGCCAGGCCGAGGAGCTCCAGGGTGGTGGTGTACTCGACGTGTTGCGGGTGGCGCTGGAGGATGCGCGCGACAGATCTCGACAGGGAACGCCGGCCTCCCCAAGCCCCGCCGGTGGGGAGAGCTAGTAAATTCCCCGCAGGCGTAGATCTCATCCCCAGTCAGAGGGCACGACTTTGCTTTGTTGGAGGAGGAAGGGTGCCGGGTGGGCTGGTTGCTTTGGTTGGGTGGGGGAAGGGGAGGGGCTTGAGGATTAGGGCGTGGGGGGCCATGGACGGCGGCGAGCTCGGCCGGAGGGAGGTGGCGGCGGTGATCTGGAAGGGAGGAGGCGAGCTCTCGCTCTCTCTGTCTCTCTCCATCGGGCGAGACAACGAGGAGATGGAAGGGGATCGATGGATAGATGCGGGAAAGAAAGGAGGCGGGGGGTGGATGGAAAATGACCAGCTAGGGTTTCGGGGTTGGTTTGAAAGGGTTGAAGAGGGCCGTTGGATCTGCGAGCATCCGACGGCGTACGATGCATGATCCGCGTGAGACGCCCACGGACCAATCACAATGCAGTATGATGTTATGACCATCTAAATAGGTCATAGTTGCCTAAAAATAATGTGTTAAAATCGTGTCAGTTTTTTTATGACCTGAGAAATTCAAAAAGGAAATGGAAAACTTTTTCATTGTGTCACCAAAATGTGAACAAGTTTTCATAAAAGAATAACAAACATGAAAAAAGATAAATATCTTTTAAAAGGTGTCGTGAGAAATGAGTTTTTTGGCAAAAAAAATTATTTTCCATTTTTTGAATGCCCGAAATGAGTTTTTTGTGAAGGACCTCCCATATATTTGTTGCAAAATTGTACCAAATCGTTTTGATACAATACTAGGCCATATTTAATGCACAATTGACAAAATGGTTGGGTGTAAAATGTTTTTATCCACCTCCCGTGAAAAAGACAAATTTCCGCCGATTCAGTTGGAAGCGGGTCAAATTTGAACTGTAGCTGCCTTGTAGTTTGCTCTTTATTTTTTCCAAAAATCATTTCTAGGTACATAAGTATCTATTTAATCATAGAAACACCAAAAAAATTCCAAGATTCAACCACTAGCTAGGAACGGTCAAGCCCGCCGTTTTGACCGCATTTTCAAACGGGCATAAAAAATTAAAAAAAATCAAAAAATTGGGAAACCTTTGCATTGTGTCATCATATGTGTCGAAGTTCCTAGGAAAAATAATAAACTTGTAATACGGCAATTATTATAAAAAAGTGTTCTCAGAAACGAGCTATCACGTGTGGAGTTCAATGGCTTTCAAGCCAAAATGATCAATCTTATGGGCACATTCATGGCATAGTTTGTTCAAATGATATCATATTGTGCACAAGGGTGCATATTGGAATGGCAAACAATGTTGCTTAAGGAAGTTTTCGTTTTCTTTGGACGAAAAAACCATTTTCCATTTTTCGAGTGCCCAAAAGGAGGTTTTTTTGTGAAGGACCTCCCAAATAATTGTTGCAAAATTGGATCAAATCATTTTTCTAAAATACTAGGCCATATTTAATTCACAATTGACAAAATAGTTGGGTGTAAAAAGTTTTGATCCACCTCTCGTGAAAAAGACAAATTTCCGCCGATTCAGTTGGAAGCGGGTCAAATTTGAACTGTAGCTGCCTTGTAGTTTGCTCTTTATTTTTTCCAAAAATCATTTCTAGGTACATAAGTATCTATTTAATCATAGAAACACCAAAAAAATTCCAAGATTCAACCACTAGCTAGGAACGGTCAAGCCCGCCGTTTTGACCGCATTTTCAAACGGGCATAAAAAATTAAAAAAATCAAAAAATTGGGAAACCTTTGCATTGTGTCATCATATGTGTCGAAGTTCCAAGGAAAAATAATAAACTTGTAATACGGCAATTATTATAAAAAAGTGTTCTCAGAAACGAGCTATCACGTGTGGAGTTCAATGGCTTTCAAGCCAAATGATCAATCTTATGGGCACATTCATGGCATAGTTTGTTCAAATGATATCATATTGTGCACAAGGGTGCATATTGGAATGGCAAACAATGTTGCTTAAGGAAGTTTTCATTTTCTTTGGACGAAAAAACCATTTTCCATTTTTCGAGTGCCCAAAAGGAGGTTTTTTTTGTGAAGGACCTCCCAAATAATTGTTGCAAAATTGGATCAAATCATTTTTCTAAAATACTAGGCCATATTTACTGCACAATTGACAAAATGGTTGGGTGTAAAAAGTTTTGATCCACCTCTCGTGAAAAAGACAATTTCCGCCGATTCAGTTGGAAGCGGGTCAAATTTGAACTGTAGCTGCCTTGTAGTTTGCTCTTTATTTTTTCCAAAAATCATTTCTAGGTACATAAGTATCTATTTAATCATAGAAACACCAAAAAAATTCCAAGATTCAACCACTAGCTAGGAACGGTCAAGCCCGCCGTTTTGACCGCATTTTCAAACGGGCATAAAAAATTCAAAAAAAAATCAAAAAATTGGGAAACCTTCGCATTGTGTCATTATATGTGGCCAAGTTCCCAGGAAAAATAACAAACTTGTAATACGGCAATTATTTTAAAAAAGTGTTGTCAGAAACGAGCTATCACGTGTGGAGATCAATGGCTTTCAAGCCAAATGATCAATCTTATGGCCACATTCATGGCATAGTTTGTTCAAATGATCTCACATTGTGCACAAGGGTGCATATTGGAATGGCAAACAATGTTTCCTAAGGAAGTTTTCATTTTCTTTGAACGAAAAAACCATTTTCCATTTTTCGAGTGCCCAAAAGGAGGGTTTTTATGAAGGACCTCCCAAATAATTGTTGCAAAATTGGACCAAATCATTTTTCTAAAATACTAGGCCATATTTAATGCATAGTTGACAAAATGGTTGGGTGTAAAAAGTTTTGATCCACCTCTCGTGAAAAAGACAAATTTCAGCCGATTCTGCAGGAAGCGGGTCAAATTTGAACTGCAGCTGTCTCATAGTTTGCTATTTATTTTTTCCAAAAATCATTTCTAGATACATAAGTACCTATTTAATCATAAATACATGGTTTGGTGGCGATACGTCGAGGTTTGGGCGGTGGCCGAGGGCCCCAACTCTAGAGCGCGTAAACTCGCATGCCCGCCGCGTGGTCACCGCGTGACCCTGGCATTGCCATGTGTTCTGCGAGGCATAGGCATGTCTAGTGGGTTGGGCACTCCCCAGGTAGGTGCTAGGAAGAAAATTACAACATAAGATTCTCACGAGGAGACCGATCGATGCTAAAACATGAATAAGCAGCCAAGTGTTTGATTAGCGGTATGGGAAATGCACATGGCCAATGGGCGTGAGTTTTGGCTGAGGATGATCATCTACTAAGGAGAATGTATTCACAAATTTTCAGCTCAAAAGGAGGATCCTAGGTGGTACTTGCTTTGCAAAGTACCACACTGGACAAAAATATGAATGTTGAAGCTGGGCTCAAAATAATGAATGGACTGAGCTGAAATTGGCTGGAGAATGGTTATTTGGGTAAGCCTAGCTAGTACTTACTTCACAAAGCTTCTCTCGAGGTAGAAACTTTGGAAATTTCCTGAGAAAGATTTACTTGGAAAATTGAGCTGAATATTATCATGTGGAAATGATTTGGGTATGGAAGAGTGTCCGAAAAGTTTGAGGCTAATAGGAGGGGTCTATATAACACTTGCTTTGCAACGTGCCAATTTGGCCATAAAATATAAATTGAACCTGGGCTCACATAGATGATTTGACTGAGCTACAATTTGGAGGAGGGTGATAATTTGGGCATATGAAGGAACTGTATAAATTTCATGTCATTTAGAGATATAAAAAAGGTACTTCCTTCACAATGCTTCTAGGTGGACAAAAACTTTGGAAATTTGCCGAGGAAGATTTGCTAGGCAAATGGAGCTGAATTTTGTCATGCGGTAATGATTTGGATAGGAAAGAGTGCCCAAAAATTCCAAGGGCAATCAAGAATATAAAAATAGCACTTCCTTCATAAAGTGTTGTTGTGAACAGAATAGGAAAATGAATATTGTTGAATTAGTTTGAACTAGGCAAGGAAGGATTTTTACATATTTGATGAAGATATGCCCCAAAGAATTTATGAGATTTTTTTGGGAATTTTGGGAATGATAGAAATACAGGTTGCTTCACAACCTAGGGCAAAAACTGCCACATGGACATGACACATAGGCAAAACTCATGAGATGGCGCCTAGTCATCACAACCCACCACAATCTACAAGGCTATGACCATCTATATTGTTCATTAACAACTATAAATAAGGTAGCGGACTAGCACTGTTTGCTTTGTGACCATTTCGTGTAAGGAAATTACGACCTTTCTGACCAAAATGGTCGCAATGGTTTAGGGTTTCGAGCCCCCTGAACAGCTTTTGACCAATTGGTCTAAAATGGTCATAAATTTATGACCAATTCTTCGAGGGTCACTGACAGAAGGTCATAAGTTGACATATTTCTTGTAGTGCTGACAGCTGGGTCCACGGCAGCCGCAAGGAAGTGCCTCCTTATCACGCAAAAAATAATTATTCCTCCACTTGACAGCAGGGACCCACCGGACGCCCACCAGTATATCGCGAAAAAAACGTTTGCCCCTGACTGCTGGGACCCACCCGACAGGCCACCGTATTTCGTGAAAAAAACGTTCCCCCTGCTGTCAGCTCGGACCCACCGGAAGTGCCTCCTTATTACGCACAAAAAAATGAATACCCCCTGCTAGCTAGGACCCACCTTGGTGGGAGGCTGACTTGTGGGCCTACTAAGTTGACGGGGACGGAGGGCTTCGTCAACTTAGTCAATATGCACGATTCTAGCTCCATTGACCGTACGATGTCCATCCAATGGCCGTAGTGCTTCTTCAACCTCTGGTCTTCTTGCTCTAGCCGCCCAAAGCAGCGCCGGTCGTGCCGCCTGCTCCTGCCTCCTGTGGCCGGTTGTGCTGCCGCGGAGGCCTCACCACCCCCTATTATTCCCACCGCTCGCGAGGCCCTGCGGCGACAGCAGCCTCACAGCGCAGCCGAACGAGTGAACCCTCATACTCCTCTCCGCGTGGGCATCCACTGCCGCGTCTTCACCGGCTCCGCGTCGTCCCCTTCCTAGGCCTCGCCGTCGTCCACCGCCCTGATGCTCTCGGTGCGGCATGGTCAACGTGGTCAAGGAACGACTTTCATCGGACGTGGACTGTACGTGGAGAGGCTGACAGCTGGGTCCACGGCGGCAGCAAGGAAGTGCCTCCTTATTACGCAGAAAATAATGATTCCTCCACCTGACAGCAGGGACCCACCAGACGGGCCACCGTATTTCGCAAAAAAAACGTTTCCCCCCTGAGCGCTTGGACCCACCAGCTACACCTTCGCACGCAAGGAAGTGCGTCCAGGCAAAAAACAAAATGATTCGCCCCCCTGACTGCTGGGACCCACCAGCTACATCTTCGCAGGCAAGGAAGTGCCTGACATTCGGGACCCACCTGGTCGAAGCGTACGTAGCGTTGTCATTCTGGTCGCGAACGTGTACGTACATACTGGTCGATGTAGAGGCACGCACGTGTCGTAGTAGAGGCGCGCACGTAGCATGTACACGTACGTACAACAGCCAGGGTGCAAGAAAGAAAATACGGCCACGTATGTGTACATACGGGCGGGGTCTCGAACGCCTACTCGCGCATACGTACAGCGAGGGCTCATTGACATGGCTGGGTCGGAACGGAGAAACAGCGTCGTCGTCTTGTTCATGGGGAGGCAACGGAATGCGTGGTCGTGCTCATCGGGAGGCATGGTGGCTGGGTCGGAACGGAATGCGTGGTCGTGTTCATCGGGAGGGCTTGGACGGAAGAGGCGATGGAAACGAGGCCTGGCGTACTGCACAACGGAGGAAGCGGACCTCCTACGATCGAAACGGGGGTCCTGTTGATCGGGAGGGGTGTGGCGTACCGCAAAACGGAGGAAACAGACCTCCTACGGTCGAAACGGGGGTCCTGTTGATCTGGAGGGGTGTGGCGTACCACACAACAGAGGAAACGGACCTCGTACGGTCGAAACGGGGGTCCTGTTGATCGGGAGGGGTGTGGCGTACCGCAAAACGGAGGAAACGGACTTGTGTTGGAGCGCTACAGTCGAAACGGGGGTCCTGTTCATTGGGAGGGGTGTGGCGTACCACAAAACGGGACTCCACGAGATACTGTTCATCTCCACCGTCGACCCCCTCCAGCCTCCACGAGCTACTGTTCATCCACCGTCGACCTCCTCCAGCCTCCACGGGCTCCTGTTCATCCAGCCTCCACCGCGCGCTACTCCACCGGCTACTGTTCAACCACCCCTCCACCGTCTACTGTTCATTCAGCCCTCCACACCACGGAGTCCTATTCAACCACCCCTCCACGGGCACCCCTCCACCGTCTACTGTTCATCCTGCCCTCCACACCACGGGGTCCTGTTCATCCACCCCTCCACGGGCACCCCTCCACCGTCTACTGTTCATCCAGCCCTCCACCACACCACGGGGTCCTGTTCATCCAGAGGCAACGCCACCGCTCACTGTTCACCCAATCCCCCCCGCAACGCTCACTATTCATCCCATCGATCGGCTTTAGTTAGCAGCAGTAGCCAAGGAATCGCTCGATCTGGTTCAGTTAACATCCATCGATCGATCGCTTGGGTTAAGTAACGCGTAGCCTGCGGTGCAATCGCTCGGGTTCAGTTAGAGCCCAACGCCTCGCTCGGGTTCAGTTCGAGCCCAACGCTTCGCTCGGGTTCAGTTAGAGCCAACGCCTCGCACACACGCGCGTACATGTACGAGGGAAACGCGCATCGCTCAGCCCCGACCTCCCACCGTAACCGGGAACTCCCCGAAATTTTCCTCCCCCTCGCTTCTACCACGTTTTTTCCGTCATGGACGGCCCAAAGAATGTCATGCAGGTGCGTCTCCGGCCCGCCCAGGACGAAAAGCCCATTTTCTGTCATGTTTTTTGTCATAGAAGTAGGAGCCCACCACATCTATGATGATACCGGGTTTTGTCACAATTATCGTCATAGAAGTGTCATATGTATGACAGAAAAAAATTCGTTCGGCCCAAAATGTCACGGATGTGTCTTTTCTTTGTAGTGATATTATGGTGATAAACTAAGTATGGCACTTGTTATGGTGCCGATAAATGTTCTTCTTATGAACTAGAAAATAATCGGCAACAAGGTGATCCTCCGTTCGTCGTCCATGCATGATCTCTATGTCAACAGAGAAGTGTAGGGTCGCATGGCTTCGATAGTGTCAATGGTATTTTTAAGTACATTTTAATATTATCATGTAGATTAGGCATTATGTTCGCTTCTAATAAGCAACACCTCAGATGAAATGATGGAAAATAAAATGTCAGAACGGTGTTCCAAAATTCATCAGATACAATGCCCTTAAGAACTAAGGTTCTATTTTCTACATAAACAATAATTCCCTCCGTAAAGAAATAAAAGAGCTTTAGATCTCTATCGTACTGATCTAAATGATCTTATATTTCTTTACAGAGGGTGTAATTGCCATCTATATATTTGAGGGAGAAAATCCTTGCTATACATTTCATAGGAATTTGGGGTTCATTGTACCAACTGCATAGAGAATAGGTGATCACATATGTTCGACCATGAGGCAACATTCTTGCATAGAGAATCAAGCAACAAATAATGGGAATCGCAGATGAGGTAGCAAAGAAGTCCATGCCAAAAACAAATCTTGGAGCACCGAGTTGTAGACTACAGCTAGGATTCCAAAATAAAACATACTTCTACATTCTTACACCATGCAAGCAAGTATTGAGATTAAATCTCTACTATTAAACTGGAAGTTCTAAATATATAAAACATGTTGCTGAAGTTGTGTCAAGAGAAAGAAGGTACCTGACTAAAGAATTCAGAACAAAATAATCCATTATGTTGAAATGTATCAATGGATGCCCGCATGTGGCTGCCCCTCAGCATCAGTCTGTCGCTGTCCGAGCACATCCGCCACCTTCTTTCCCTTGATGAACTTGTCAAATAGATCAATATTTTGTTAAGTACCACTAGTAGAAAAAACCCCATTCGTCCCGGTTGGTAAGGGCCTTTTGTCCTGGTTTTTGTTTTAACCGGGACTAAAGGGTCGTTACTTAATGCCTAGCCTTTAGTCCCGTTCTACACGACGGGACGTGTGATGTTTTGTTTCCTCCACGTGCCGGGGGTGGGGGGTGGGTGTGGTTCGGGTCGAGTCCCCAGGCAGGAGGCTTTGCCCGCGTTGGCTAACAACCGACCATATGTTGGGGAACGTAGTAATTTCAAAATCCTACGCACACGCAAGATCATGGTGATGCATAGCAACGAGAGGGAGAGTGTTGTCTACGTACCCTCGTAGACCGAAGCGGAAGCGTTGACGCAACGTAGAGGAAGTAGTCGTACGTCTTCCCGGTCCAACCGATCCAAGCACCGTTACTCCGGCACCTCCGAGTTCTTGGCACACGTTCAGCTCGATGACGATCCCCGGGCTCCGATCCAGCAAAGCTTCGGGGAGGAGTTCCGTCAGCACGACGGCGTGGTGACGATCTTGATGTTCTACGTCGCAGGGCTTCGCCTAAGCACCGCTACAATATGACGAGGTAATTATGGTGGAGGGGGGCACCGCACACGGCTAAGACGATCAATGATCAATTGTGTGTGTCTAGGGTGCCCCCTGCCCCCGTATATAAATGAGCAAGGGGGGAGGCCGGCCGGCCCTCTAGGCGCGCCAGGAGGAGGAGTCCTCCTCCTAGTAGGAGTAGGACTCCCCTCTTTCCTACTCCTACTAGGAGGGGGAAAGGAAGGGGGAGGGAGAAGGAAAGGGGGCGCCGCCCCCCCTCTCCTAGTCCAATTCGGACCAGGGGGAGGAGGCGCGGCCCACCCTGGCTGCCCCTCTCTCTCTCTCCACTAAGGCCCATATGGCCCATTACTTCTCCCGGGGGGTTCCGGTAACCCTCCGGCACTCCGGTTTTCTCCGAAATCACCCGGAACATTTCCGGTGTCCGAATATAGCCGTCCAATATATCAATCTTTATGTCTCGACCATTTCGAGACTCCTCGTCATGTCCGTGATCACATCCGGGACTCCGACAACTTCGGTACATCAAAATATAAACTCATAATAACTTTCATCGTAACGTTAAGCGTGCGGACCCTACGGTTCGAGATCGAGAACAATGTAGACATGACCGAGACACATCTCCGGTCAATAACCAATAGCGGAACCTAGATACTCATATTGGCTCCTACATATTCTACGAAGATCTTTATCCGTCAGACCGCATAACAACATACGTTGTTCCCTTTGTCATCGGTATGTTAGTTGCCTGAGATTCGATCGTCGGTATCTCAATACCTAGTTCAATCTCGTTACCGGCAAGTCTCTTTACTCGTTCCGTAATACATCATCTCACAACTAACTCATTAGTTGCAATGCTTGCAAGGCTTATGTGATGTGCGTTACCAAGAGGGCCCAGAGATACCTCTCCGACAATCGGAGTGACAAATCCTATTCTCGAAATACGCCAACCCAACATGTACCTTTGGAGACACCTGTAGAGCACCTTTATAATCACCCAGTTACGTTGTGACGTTTGGTAGCAAACAAAGTGTTCCTCCGGCAAACGGGAGTTGCATAATCTCATAGTCATAGGAACATGTATAAGTCATGAAGAAAGCAATAGCAACATACTAAACGATCGTGCTAAGCTAATGGAATGGGTCATGTCAATCAGATCATTCACCTAATGATGTGATCCCGTTAATCAAATAACAACTCTTTGTCCATGGTTAGGAAACATAACCATCTTGGATTAACGAGCTAGTCAAGTAGAGGCATACTAGTGACACTCTGTTTGTCTATGTATTCACACATGTATTATGTTTCCGGTTAATACAATTCTAGCATGAATAATAAACATTTATCATGATATAAGAAAATAAATAATAACTTTATTATTGCCTCTAGGGCATATTTCCTTCAGTCTCCCACTTGCACTAGAGTCAATAATCTAGATTACATAGTAATGATTCTAACACCCATGGAGCCCCTGTGCTAATCATGTTTTGCTCGTGGAAGAGGCTTAGTCAACGGGTCTGCTACATTTAGATCCGTATGTATCTTGCAAATCTCTATGTCTCTCACCTGGACTAGATCCCGGATGGAATTCAAGCGTCTCTTGATGTGCTTGGTTCTCTTGTGAAATCTGGATTCCTTTGCCAAGGCAATTGCACCAGTATTGTCACAAAAGATTTTCATTGGAGCCGATGCACTAGGTATGACACCTAGATCGGATATGAACTCCTTCATCCAGACTCCTTCGTTTGCTGCTTCCGAAGCAGCTATGTACTCCGCTTCACATGTAGATCCCGCCACGACGCTTTGTTTAGAACTGCACCAACTGATAGCTCCACCGTTTAATGTAAATACGTATCCAGTTTGCGATTTAGAATCGTCTGGATCAGTGTCAAAGCTTGCATCAACGTATCCGTTTACGATGAGCTCTTTGTCACCTCCATATACGAGAAACATATCCTTAGTCCTTTTCAGGTATTTCAGGATGTTCTTGACCGCTGTCCAGTGATCCACTCCTGGATTACTTTGGTACCTCCCTGCTAGACTTATAGCAAGACACACATCAGGTCTGGTACACCGCATTGCATACATGATAGAGCCTATGGCTGAAGCATAGGGAACATCTTTCATTTTCTCTCTATCTTCTGCAGTGGTCGGGCATTCAGTCTTACTCAACTTCACACCTTGTAACACAGGCAAGAATCCTTTCTTAGCCTGATCCATTTTGAACTTCTTCAAAACTTTGTCAAGGTAAGTGCTTTGTGAAAGTCCAATTAAGCATTTTGATCTATCTCTATTAATCTTAATGCCCAATATGTAAGCAGCTTCACTGAGGTCTTTCATTGAAAAACTCTTATTCAAGTATCCCTTTATGCTATCCAGAAATTCTATATCATTTCCGATTAGTAATATGTCATGCACATATAATATCAGAAATGCTACAGAGCTCCCACTCACTTTCTTATAAATATAGGCTTCTCCGAAAGTCTGTACAAACCCAAATGCTTTGATCACACTATCAAAGCATTTATTCCAACTCCGAGAGGCTTGCACCAGTCCATAAATGGATCGCTGGAGCTTGCACACTTTGTTAGCTCCTTTTGGATCGACAAAACCTTCTGGTTGCATCATATACAACTCTTCTTCCAGAAATCCATTCAGGAACGCAGTTTTGACATCCATCTGCCAAATTTCATAATCATAAAATGCAGCAATTGCTAACATGATTTGGACAGACTTAAGCATCGCTACGGGTGAGAAGGTCTCATCGTAGTCAATCCCTTGAACTTGTCGAAAACCTTTTGCGACAAGTCGAGCTTTGTAGACAGTAACATTACCGTCAGCGTCAGTCTTCTTCTTGAAGATCCATTTATTCTCAATTGCTTGCCGATCATCGGGCAAGTCAACCAAAGTCCACACTTTGTTCTCATACATGGATCCCATCTCGGATTTCATGGCTTCAAGACATTTTGCGGAATCTGGGGTCACCATTGCTTCTTCATAGTTTGTAGGTTCATCATGATCTAGTAGCATGACTTCCAGAATAGGATTACCGTACCACTCTGGTGCGGATCTTACTCTGGTTGATCTACGAGGTTCAGTAGTAACTTGTTCTGAAGCTTCATGATCATTATCATTGGCTTCCTCACTAATTGGTGTAGGTGTCACAGAAACAAGTTTCTGTGATGTACTACTTTCCAATAAGGGAGCAGGTACAGTTACCTCATCAAGTTCTACTTTCCTCCCACTCACTTCTTTCGAGAGAAATTCCTTCTATAGAAAGGATCCATTCTTGGCGACAAATGTCCTGCCTCGGATCTGTGATAGAAGGTGTACCCAACAGTCTCCTTTGGGTATCCTATGAAGACACATTTCTCCGATTTGGGTTCGAGCTTATCAGGTTGAAGTTTTTTCACATAAGAATCGCAGCCCCAAACTTTCAGAAACGACAACTTTGGTTTCTTGCCAAACCACAGTTCATAAGGCGTCGTCTCAACGGATTTTGATGGTGCCCTATTTAACATGAATGCAGCCGTCTCTAAAGCATAACCCCAAAACGATAGCGGTAAATCTGTAAGAGACATCATAGATCGCACCATGCATATCAAGTAAAGTACGATCACGACGTTCGGACACACCATTACGTTGTGGTGTTCCGGGTGGCGTGAGTTGCGAAACTATTCCGCATTGTTTCAAATGTAGACCAAACTCGTAACTCAAATATTCTCCTCCACGATCAGATCGTAGAAATTTTATTTTCTTGTCATGATGATTTTCAACTTCACTCTGAAATTCTTTGAACTTTTCAAATGTTTCAGACTTATGCTTCATTAAGTAGATATACCCATATCTCCTTAAATCATCTATGAAGGTGAGAAAATAACGATATCCGCCACAAGCTTCAATATTCATCGGACCACATACATCTGTATGTATGATTTCCAACAAATCTGTTGCTCTCTCCATAGTACCGGAGAACGGTGTTTTAGTCATCTTGCCCATGAGGCACGGTTTGCATGTACCAAGTGATTCATAATCAAGTGGTTCCAAAAGTCCATCAGTATGGAGTTTCTTCATGCGCTTTACACCGATATGACCTAAACGGCAGTGCCACAAATAAGTTGCACTATCATTATCAACTCTGCATCTTTTGGCTTCAACATTATGAATATGTGTATCACTACTATCGAGATTCATCAAAAATAGACCACTCTTCAAGGGTGCATGACCATAAAAGATATTACTCATATAAATAGAAAAACCATTATTCTCTGATTTAAATGAATAACCGTCTCGCATCAAACAAGATCCAGATATAATGTTCATGCTCAACACTGGCACCAAATAACAATTATTTAGGTCTAATACTAATCCCGATGGTAGATGTAGAGGTAGCGTGCTGACCGCGATCACATCGACTTTGGAACCTTTTCCCACGCGCATCCTCACCTTGTCCTTCGCCAGTGTTCGCTTAATCCGTAGTCCCTGTTTCGAGTTGCAAATATTAGCAACAGAACCAGTATCAAATACCCAGGTGCTACTGCGAGCTCTAGTAAGGTACACATCAATAACATGTATATCACATATACCTTTGTTCACCTTGCCATCCTTCTTATCCGCCAAATACTTGGGGTAGTTCCGCTTCCAGTGTCTAGTCTACTTGCAGTAGAAGCACTCAGTTTCAGGCTTAGGTCCAGACTTGGGTTTCTTCTCTTGAGCAGCAACTTGCTTGCTGTTTTTCTTGAAGTTCCCTTTCTTCTTCCCTTTGCCCCTTTTCTCGAAACCAGTGGTCTTATTGACCATCAACACTTGATGCTCCTTCTTGATTTCTACCTCCGTAGCTTTTAGCATTTCGAAGTGCTCGGGAATTGTTTTGTCCATCCCTTGCATGTTATAGTTCATCCCGAAGCTCTTGTAGCTAGGTGGAAGTGATTGGAGAATTCTGTCAATGACGCAATCATCTGGAAGATTAACTCCCAATTGAATCAAGTGATTATTATACCCAGACATTTTGAGTATATGCTCACTGACAGAACTTTTCTCCTCCATCTTGCAGCTATAGAACTTATTGGAGACTTCATATCTCTCAATTCGGGCATTTGCTTGAAATATTAACTCCAACTCCTGGAACATCTCATATGCTCCATGACGTTCAAAACGTCGTTGAAGACCCGATTCTAAGCCGTAAAGCATGGCGCATTGAACTATCGAGTAGTCATCAGCTTTGCTCTGCCAGACGTTCCTAACGTCATCAGTTGCATCAGCAGCAGGCCTAGCACCCAGCGGTGCTTCCAGGACGTAACTCTTCTGCGCAGCAATGAGGATAATCCTGAAGTTACGGACCCAGTCCGTGTAATTGCTACCATCATCTTTCAACTTTGCTTTCTCAAGGAACACATTAAAATTCAACGGAACAACAGCACGGGCCATCTATCTACAATCAAACATAAACAAGCAAGATACTATCAGGGACTAAGTCCATGATAAATTGAAGTTCAATTAATCATATTACTTAAGAACTCCTACTTAGAAAGACATCCCTCTAATCCTCTAAGTGATCACGTGATCCAAATCAACTAAACCATAACCGACCATCACGTGAAATGGAGTAGTTTTCAATGGTGAACATCACTATGTTGATCATATCTACTATATGATTCATGCTCGACCCTTCGGTCTTAGTGTTCCGAGGCCATATCTGCATATGCTAGGCTCGTCAAGTTTAACCTGAGTATTCTGCGTGTGCAAAACTGGCTTGCACCCATTGTAGATGGACGTAGAGCTTATCACACCCGATCATCACGTGGTGTCTGGGCACGACGAACTTTGGCAATGGTGCATACTCAGGGAGAACACTTTTATCTTGAAATTTAGTGAGAGATCATCTTATAATGCTACCGTCAATCAAAGCAAGATAAGATGCATAAAAGATAAACATCACATGCAATCAATATAAGTGATATGATATGGCCATCATCATCTTGTGCTTGTGATCTCCATCTCCGAAGCATCGTCATGATCACCATCGTCACCGGCGCGACACCTTGATCTTCATCGTAGCATCGTTGTCGTCTCGCCAATCTTATGCTTCTACGACTATCGCTACCGCTTAGTGATAAAGTAAAGCATTACAAGGCGATTGCATTGCATACAATAAAGCGACAACCATATGGCTCCTGCCAGTTGCCGATAACTCGGTTACAAAACATGATCATCTCATACAATAAAATTTTAGCATCATGCCTTGACCATATCACATCACAACATGCCCTGCAAAAACAAGTTAGATGTCCTCTACTTTGTTTGTTGCAAGTTTTACGTGGCTGCTACGGGCTTAAGCAAGAACCAATCTTACCTACGCATCAAAACCACAACGATAGTTTGTCAAGTTGGTGTTGTTTTAACCTTCGCAAGGACCGGGCGTAGCCACACTCGGTTCAACTAAAGTTGGAGAAACTAACACCCGCCAGCCACCTGTGTGCAAAGCACGGCGGTAGAACCAGTCTCGCGTAAGCGTACGCGTAATGTCGGTCTGGGCCTCTTCATCCAACAATACCGCCGAACCAAAGTAAGACATGCTGGTAAGCAGTATGGCTTATATCGCCCACAACTCACTTGTGTTCTACTCGTGCATATAACATCAACACATAAAACCTAGGCTCGGATACCACTATTGGGGAACGTAGTAATTTCAAAATTTTCCTACGCACACGCAAGATCATGGTGATGCATAGCAACGAGAGGGGAGAGTGTTGTCTACGTACCCTCCTAGACCGAAGCAGAAGCGTTGACACAACGTAGAGGAAGTAGTCGTACGTCTTCCCGATCCGACCGATCCAAGCACCGTTACTCCGGCACCTCCGAGTTCTTGGCACACGTTCAGCTCGATGACGATCCCTGGGCTCCGATCCAGCAAAGCGTCGGGGAGGAGTTCCGTCAGCACGACAGCGTGGTGACGATCTTGATGTTCTACCGTCGCAGGGCTTCGCCTAAGCACCGCTACAATATGACCGAGGTGGAATATGGTGGAGGGGGGCACCGCACACGGCTAAGGAACGATCACGAAGATCAACTTGTGTGTCTAGAGGTGCCCCCTGCCCCCATATATAAAGGAGCAAGGGGGGAGGCCGGCCGACCCTTGCGGCGCACCAGGGAGGAGGAATCCTCCTCCTAGTAGGAGTAGGACTCCCTCTTTCCTACTCCTACTAGGAGGGGGAAAGGAAGGGGGATAGGGAGAAGGAAAGGTGGGCGCCGCCCCCCCTCTCCTAGTCCAATTCGGACCAGAGGGGGAGGGGGCGCGCGGCCCACCCCGGCCGCCCCCCTCTCTCTCCACTAAGGCCCATAAGGCCCATTACTACTCCCGGGGGGTTCCGGTAACCCTCCGGCACTCCGGTTTTCTGCAAAATCACCCGGAACATTTCCGGTGTCCGAATATAGCCGTCCAATATATCAATCTTTATGTCTCGACCATTTCGAGACTACTCGTCATGTCCGTGATCACATCCGGGACCCCGAACAAACTTCGGTACATCAAAATACATAAACTCATAATGAAACTGTCATCGTAACGTTAAGCGTGCGGACCCTACAGTTCGAGAACAATGTAGACATGACCGAGACACATCTCCGGTCAATAACCAATAGCGGAACCTAGATGCTCATATTGGCTCCTACATATTCTACGAAGATCTTTATCCGTCAGACCGCATAACAACATACGTTGTTCCCTTTGTCATCGGTATGTTAGTTGCCTGAGATTCGATCGTCGGTATCTCAATACCTAGTTCAATCTCGTTACCGGCAAGTCTCTTTACTCGTTCTGTAATACATCATCTCACAACTAACTCATTATTTGCAATTCTTGCAAGGCTTATGTGATGTGCATTACCTAGAGGGCCCAGAGATACCTCTCCGACAATCGGAGTGACAAATCCTAATCTTGAAATACGCCAACCCAACATGTACCTTTGGAGACGCCTGTAGAGCACCTTTATAATCACCCAGTTACATTGTGACGTTTGGTAGCACACAAAGTGTTCCTTCGGCAAATGGGAGTTGCATAATCTCATAGTCATAGGAACATGTATAAGTCATGAAGAAAGGAATAGCAACATACTAAACGATCGGGTGCTAAGCTAATGGAATGGGTCATGTCAATCAGATCATTCACCTAATGATGTGATCCCTTTAATCAAATAACAACTCTTTGTCCATGGTTAGGAAACATAACCATCTTTGATTAACGAGCTTGTCAAGTAGAGGCATACTAGTGACACTCTGTTTGTCTATGTAATCACACATGTATTATGTTTCCGATTAATACAATTCTAGCATGAATAATAAACATTTATCATGATATAAGGAAATAAATAATAACTTTATTATTGCCTCTAGGGCATATTTCCTTCACAATAGGCATCCACGCGTCAGCATTTCAGGGTGTGGGGTTTTTGTTTTTTTTAAGGGGAGGGGTTAATTTAGGTGTTTCATTTATTGTGTTAGCTAGCTAATTAATAGAGATAAGTGTCCTCTCTTCTGTCCGGGCTTGGTCGACACTACGTACTATATACGTATAGAGAGGACTAGACACGCTAGCTAGCTAGTAAGCAAACGAAGGAAACAGAAGATCGTCATGAACATATATCCATACAGGGAGAAGTGATATCGACCACCTCTCCTTCTCCAAGAGATTGGTCGAACAACAAGTTCTCGTATATCTATCCGAAACTACCGGCTGCATATATACAATAATTGTCTCCTAATTATATATGAACACAGGATCCACATAGTATTCTCCGTCTTCAGCGATCACGTGGTCAAGGAAGAATGCCGCCAATTCCTCTTGAATTGCTTGCATACGATCTGGTGGTAGGAGTTCATCCCGCACCCGAAAGATCTAATTTGAAGAAGGGAGTTAATACATATATATATATATATATATATATATATATATATATATATGTATGAATAAATGAAACTCATCACAAATGATGGTAATAAAATAAAATTGTGAATATCATTGCTTACGCACTTCATATTGTTCGTCAAAGTACCTCCGTTCACAGGTCGTGTAGCGGATGGACTCGCAAACGTAGTATCCATAGAAATCATTCCCTTGATCCTGCCACAACCACTTTACAAGAAATAGAGGTTAATCAAACTGATAAGCAAGCATGCCAAATGGTATTGATGGAACTAGCGCTTGAATCACTAGGAGACGTGCGGAACATGCTACTATAGTACTTACTTTCAGGTGTCTAAATTGCAGCTTCTTCGGCAGTCCCGCAGCTTTTTTGGTGAATTTTCTCCAAACCCTGCCAGACAAAGTAAACAATTACTTGATATCAGGAAATGAACAAAGTTGCTCATATGGTGGATAATGATCGATTTAACTTACTTCACGAGCATTTGAGTCATGTCCGCATACTCCTGGGGATCTTTTCGTGTCGAGTCTAGGACGGTTACTAGTCCCTGCTCAAGCTTAATTTCTAGGAGAATATAGTGGAAACTACGCACGCATGCATAACTCATCAATTACATTACTATAAGCTGGACTAATATATAAGGGAAACCGAATATGCACAAGAGATTAACACTCACTTGAAGTTGTAAGGAAAGAGTATTATATCTTTGTTTTCATTTATTACCAACGACCGTAGCAAGTTGGCCTCGGTATCTTCGGCATGATATTCAACCTCAATTGCATCTATGAGATTTGTGTTAATGAACCCAATATCACCGACTTGTCTTTTCTTCAATTTGGCGATCTTCAATCTGCATAATATAGTGAGGATAATTATAAATACATGCAATGAAAGAGCTGACCTATATAGAGAGACTTAATGACAAAAGTAGTACTACTTACAGACAGTAGCAAGTGACCGTTGCTTTATCGAGGGCCCTTTGATTGAAAAACTAGAAGAACTCCTCAAATGGAACATTCAACAGTTCAATTCCAACGAGGTCATGATCCTCTCTAACTCTCAGCGTCAAAGTATTCCTCCCCCCAGACTCTCTGTAGGTTTTCATGTACCAATCATGCAATCTTCGCATCATTGTTGTTAGAGATCTTTCATCTTTGAGGAGAGGCTTCCCGTACCCGTATATCTGTACCACCTCCCAGAAATCATAATGTACATCCTCAGGCAGGTAATCTCCAAGACTGCTCTAACCGGGCACCATCCTCGGATCATTAGCGACGATGTCGCTAGACACCTTAAGCGGGGGGCATGATTGGTTCGCTTGTTCGCCGAGCTGGGCAATTTTTTCCCAGCTCGTCGTTCTTTTATCCTTTGATCATTGACAGTACTTCCCGACCACTCCGCTTCGACAAATGTCTTTCCAATAATGCGCTCATAGTTCCTTTTCGGCGAAGACTTTGGTAGTTTTCCCAGAGCAGCCAGAGTGCGCTTCGCTTTCATCGGATCTACCTTCTCCTCCGGTGTGGATGTTTCTTTGCTTTCACCCCTCGAAAGAAGTTCGTCACTTCGGCTCGCGCGATCTTCGCGTTCTCCTTCGGGGTCATCTCGTATGTTAACTTCTCTGGAGTCTTCAGAGAAGGACCAAATCTGTATTGCCTCCCGCCTCTGGCTGTATTCTTAGACGCCGGCAGAGCAGACGGAGCGGTTGCGGTTGTCTTCTTTCCTTGCTTAGGAGGCGGAGGAGAAGGACTACAACGCGCTTGAGCAGCTAGAGCGGCGGCGGGTCTCTTCCGCCCTTGCTGACGAGGCGGAGAAGGAGGAGGCTGGCTGCTCGGGCGCGCCGGCGCAGGCGGAGAAGGAGGCGGAGTGCCGCCACGTGCCGGAGAAGGAGGCCGAGTGCCCTGATCGTTACTCGCCGAAGGAGGAGGCGGAGTGCCCTGACTCGCCGGAGGAGGAGGAGGAGGCGGAGGCGTCTAGTTCGAAAGGTTGATGAGCTCCTTCCGCAATATGCATGGAGTCTTCAGAGCAGAACCCAGCCGAGTCTCCCCTTCACCAGTAGGATGGTCAAGCTGGACGTCCTCAAATCCCTCCGTTATTTCATCCAACGTCACCCTAGCATATCCTTCTGGAATCGGACGATAGTGAAAAGTTGTGCCGGGTTCAGGAGCTCGAACAGAGCTGACAGCCGCCTTGACTTTGAAGTTCTGCCATTGCGTAATAAGGTGGAAATGTTGAGACTCCATGATAGCATCCATGGGGTAGCTGGCAGGAGCCGTCAAGACATGCTCCGGCTGAAGCAGCTCGGTGGAAGCCATGCTGCTTCTCCACTGAGATGGCGGGTAGCTTCAGGGGAAGCTTCGGCAAGTCGTTTGCTGCGATTTGCTCCTCGTTCCTCTATCGCCTGTACCCTTGCATGCAGCGCCTGCAGTTGGGTCTACTGCACTTTTTTCCTCCTCTCCTGGCATTTGTAACCGCCTGCGTCTGGAAAACCAGCCTTCCACGGAATGGAGCCTGGCGTGCCTCGTGTCCGTCCAGGGTGCTCAGGATTCCCGAGGGCCATTGTGAGCTCGTCGTTCTCTCTGTCTAGAACGAACGTCGTGACACGTCTCCAACGTATCTATAATTTTTGATTGCTCCATGCTATATTATCTACTGTTTCGGGCAATATTGGGCTTCAGTATCCACTTTTATATTATTTTTGGGACTAACCTATTAACCGGAGGCCCAGCCCAGAATTGTTGTTTTTTGCATATTTCAGTGTTTCGAAGAAAAGGAATATCAAACGGAGTCGAAACGGAACGAAATCAACTGGAGAAGTTACTTTTGGAAGGAAAGCTACCGGATGGACTTGGACCCTACGTCAGGAGAAAAGGGAGGTGCTCACGAGGGTGGGGGGCGCCCCCCAGGGCGTGCCCCACTGCCTCGTGGGGCCCCCGAAGCTCCACCGACGTACTCCCTACACCCATATATACTCTCGTACCCTAAAACCTCCAGAACGAAGATTAGATTGGAAGTTCCGCCGCCGCAAGCCTCTGTAGCCACGAGAAATCAATCTAGGCCCTCTCCGGCACCCTGCTGGAGGGGGCCATCATCACCGGAGGCCATGGAGGAGTATCCCAGAGGGGCCATCATCACCATGAAGGCCAAGGACCAGAGAGTGGAGGCATGGAGGAGGAAGCACAAGGGGGAGAACCTCTCCTCCTCTCTCTTGGTGGCACCGGAGTACCATCGGGAGGGGAATCATCGTCGCGGTGATCGTCTTCATGAACATCACCATCATCATCACCATCCTCATCTCTTTTACGCGGTCCACTCTCCCGCACCCCGCTGTAATCCCTACTTGAACATGGTGCTTTATGCCACATATTATGATCCAATGATGTGTTGCCATCCTATGATGTTTTGAGTAGATATCTTTTGTCTTTGTGTTGATTGATGATCTAGATTGGTATGAGTTGTATGTTTTACTTTGGTGCTGTCCTATGGTGCCCTCCATGTCACGCAAGAGTGAGGGATTCCCGATGTAGGGTGTTGCAATACGTTCATGATTCGCTTATAGTGGGTTGCTAGAGTGACATAAGCATAAACCCGAGTAGGAGGGATTGTTGCGTATGTGAATAAAGAGGACTTGATGCTTTAATGCTATGGTTGGGTTTTACCTTAATGATCTTTAGTAGTTGCGGATGCTTGCTAGAGTTTCAATCATAAGTGCATATGATCCAAGTAGAGAAAGTATGTTAACTTATGCCTCTCCCTCATATGAAACTGCAATAGTGATTACCGGTCTTGTTGACAATTGCCTAGGACAATTCCGCACACCGATCCACCATTATTCCACACTCGCTATTTATAATATTTAGTAATATATTCTAACCTTATGTTAACAACACCTACTTTTATATTTTAGCTCTCCGATATCATACAAAGTTATCCTCTTCATACCCACGACATAGTTTTATTTCTCGTTGCTAGTTGGAAGCAAACGTTCGGTGTACGTAGAGTCGTATCACTGGCAGATAGGGCTTGAGAGAATATTGATCTTACCTTTAGCTCCTTGTGGGTTCGATGATTCCTTGCACTCGGGGATTATCAAGCTCTTTTCTGGCGCCGTTGCTGGGGAGCAATAGCGTGGGGTCGATATTCTTGTGTGTGCTTGTTTTCATTCTTCACTAAGTAGATTTTGTTTTTCCTTTTTGTTTCTGTTTAGTTGTGGGTGAAACATACAAAAAGAATTAAAAGAATGAAAATACAAAAAAAATTACTGGCCTTTCATGCCTAAAAACTTTTTCAAAAAGAGAAGTGATTGGAAGGTTTTGCATTGAATAAGTGAGGGTCGACCTTGAGCACTTGTGTTCATGCTGACGGAAACAATGTAGAATTTTTCATGGAAGTTTCTCTGTAAATAATTATCCCCTTGCATATATTCATTGTATTATAAAATAAATGTGCCAATCTTTGGTTTTAGGATGATTAGATTGCTTGTTTGCTATGTGCAAAACAAAAACAGAAACTTTGGCTGTAGTGCATGAATTAACATTTTTTACTGGAATGTCAAATGGGTCTGAAACATTTTGCACATTACTTCAGTAGAAATTTTTAAAATTTTCAAATTTAGTTCATAATTTTAGGAGTTACAGAAGTTTGCCAAACTTCCAGATTACTACAGACTATTCTTTCTTAAACAGATTCTGTTTTGCGTGTGTTGTTTGCTTATTTTGATGAATCTATGGCTAGTATCGGGGGGTGTGAACCATAGAGAACTTGGAATATAGTAGGTTTAACACTAACACAAATAAAGAATGAGTTCTTTACAGTACCTAAAGGTAGTGATTTGCTTTATTACACTAACGGATCTCACAAGTTTTTGGTAAAGTTTTGTGTGGATGAAGTGTCCGAAGGTCGAGGAGCTATCAATATGAGAAGAATAAAGAGAGGCAAGAGTTCAAGCTTTGGGATACCCAAGGAACCCCAAGTAAATATTTCAAAGGGTACTCAAGCATCTAATCTTGGGGATGCCCCGGAAGGCATCCCATCTTTCTTCTTCAACAAATATCGGTATACCTCGGTTTTTGCTTTGTTCAAATGATTTGTGTCTTTTGTGTTTTTGTTTTTCCTTTAAAGAACCATGGTAGCATGAGATATCCCGTCACTGATTTATAGAATACTTCATGTGCTTCACTTATATCTTTTAAGAATGATCTTATAGAATTGCTCTTTGTGCTTCACTTAAATCTTTTGAGTACGGTTTTATAGAATGCTTCGTGCGCTTCACATATGCATTTTGAGCTTGGTTAGTCTATATTAATTGTATAATGCTCCATGAACTTCACTTATATCCTTTGGAGTATGAATTATACTATCATTTAAAGTGGGTTTGGAAGAGTGTCAACTTTAGGACTTAGTGATCCCAGTATTTTGGAGGATGTTGAATCTTAGTGAGATATTTATGAAAGTGGATTTGGAAGAGTGTCAACTTTAGTTAGTAATGATTCCACTATTTTGGAAGAGGTTCCAATTGAGTATGAGAACAAAGTTGCTATCCATAATGCTACTGAAAATTATTATGAGGGAGGAATACATGCTTGTAAGATTTGCAATAATATCAAGTTTCCTCTCTATGTGCTTAAAGTCTTGAAGTTATACATGTTTTGCCGTCGTATGCTAGTTTATTATTCTTCCCATAAGTTGTGTGCTCACAAAATCCCTAGGCATAGGAAGTGGGTTATATTTAAATGTGCTAGTCATATTCTTCAAGATGTTCTCTTTGTGTTTCAATTCTTGTCTATTATGTGAGCATCATTGAAATCATCATGCCAGGTAAAAGGCATTAAAGAAAAGCGCTTGTTGGGAGACAACCCAATATTTACCCTTACTGTTTTTGTGTGTTTACATGATTAAGCTACTGTAGTAATCATGTTTTATATCTTTTGTTTCAATAAAGTGCCAAGTAAGACCTTTGGGAAGACTTGGGTGAAAGTTAATGTGATCTTGCTGTAAAGAACAGAAACTTTGCACTCACGAGAATAGATGTCATTTTTTACAGAAGAGTGATTTTGAGTTGATTATTTTTGTAGAAGATTAATATACAAATTCCTCACGTCCACCAGTTTATTTCATAATTATTGGAGTAGTAGAAGTATGGTTATTGTGCAGATCATTACAGACTGTTCTGTTTCTAACAGATTCTGTTTTCATTGCATAGTTTGCTTGTTTTCTAGTTTCTATGACTTATATTCCTCAATATAAATTGTAGAAACGATATGGTACAATAGGCATTGTGTGAAAACAATTATGAACCTTGTCTTCGACAGTACCAAAGTGAATGGTTTGCTCTTTATCATACTAACCTATCTCACGAAGTTTGGTTAAGGTGAAGTTTTCAAGTTTTGGGTGAGATATCGATATGAGGAGAATAAGGAGTGGAAAGACCCTAAGCTTGGGGATGCAAAAAGGCACCCCAAGGTAATATTGAAGGAAGAATCAAGTGCCTAAGCTTGGGGATGCCTCGGAAGGCATCCCCTCTTTCGTCTTCAAAACTATCGGTATACTTTACTCGGAGCTATATTTTTATTCATCACATCATATGTGTTTTGCATGGAGCGTGTTTTTGATTTTACTTGTTGTTTGAATAAAATCATTGGATCTGAAATATTGAATGCAAAGAATCCTCCCATGGCTAGTTAATTAGTTGACTACTCAGTGTTCTTCACTCATATCTTTGGGAGTAGTTTGTCAATTGCTCATGTGCTTCATATATATCATATGAGTAAATGGTTGAATAATTGAATGTCATAAACCCGAATTTATATATGTTTCATATGCTTATAACATGAGGAGTAATGACTTCACACATAATAAGTATAGGTAGTAAACTTATTGAAAGTTAGCAAACGTAGAATTGGTCACTTGAACAATTCATGAAAGAATATTGAAGGAAGAGAGGTTTCACATATAAATATACTATCCTGGACATCTTTTATTATTGGGAACACTCATTAAAATATGACATGGTAAAGAGTTGATGTTGGACAAGGAAGACAACGTAATGAGTTATGTTTTCTTATATCTAAGATAAAGTATGTTGTCATGGATCCTCTAACATGTTGAGCTTGCCTTTCCCCCTCATGCTAGCCAAATTCTCAGCACCAAGTAGAAATACTACTTGTGCTTCCAAAAACCCTAAAACCAGTTTTGCCATGAGAGTCCACCATATCTACCAATGGATTGAGTAAGATCCTTCAAGTAAGTTGTCATCGGTGCAAAGCAATAAAAATTGCTCTAAATATGTATGATTGATTGGTGTGGGAGAAATAAGCTTTATACGATGTTTTGATGAGGAAGTAATAAAAGTGACGGACTGCATAATAAAGGTTCATATCACAAGGGGAAATATAAAGTGACGTTCTTTCACATTGAGATTTTGTGCATCCAACCATAAAAGCGCATGGCAACCTCTACTTCCCTCTGCGAAGGGCCTATCTTTTATTATTATCTTCTACCTTATGCAAGAGTCACGGTGATCTTCACCTTTCCTTTTTCATTTTATCCTTTGGCAAGCCCAGCATGTTGGAAAGAACCTGATATATATATATAATTGGATGTAGGGGAGCATGAGTTATTATTGTTGACACTACCCTTGAGGTAAAAGGTTGGGAGGCGAAACTATAAGCCCCTATCTTTCTCTGTGTCCAATTAAAACTCCATAACCACAAGTATTGCGTGAGTGTTAGCAATTGTGAAAGATTAAATGATAGTTGAGTATGTGAAGTTTGCTAAATCAAAGCTCTGCCATAGACTCTTCCTGAAAATAGGATGAATTCCAATTGTTTGATGACTGAGAATATTGTTTGTTAGTTTTCAAGAAAGTTTATGATCCATACTTTAAACCTGTGACTTGCTTGTTACTTGATCATGAAAAGCTTTATGAGATGAGCTATTGTTATGATATGTAATGATGCTAGAAAAAGAGATTGGAATTGTCATCGATCAAACTTAAGCACTTACTAGCATTCCACATCAAAAATTATCTTTTTTATCATTTACCTACTCAAGGACGAGCAAGAATTAAGCTTGGGGACGCCTGATACGTCTCCAACGTATCTATAATTTTTGATTGCTCCATGCTATATTATCTACTGTTTCGGGCAATATTGGGCTTTATTATCCACTTTTATATTATTTTTGGGACTAACCTATTAACCGGAATTGCTGTTTGTTGCCTATTTCAGTGTTTCGAAGAAAAGGAATATCAAACGGAGTCGAAACGGAACGGAATCAACTGGAGAAGTTATTTTTGGAAGGAAAGCTACCAGATGGACTTGGACCCTACGTCAGGAGATAAGGGAGGTGCTCACGAGGGTGGGGGCGAGCCCCCCCTAGGGCACGCCCCCCTGCCTCGTGGGGTCCTCGAAGCTCCACCGACGTACTCCCTGCACCCATATATACTATTGTACCCTAAAAGTTCCAGAACGAAGATTAGATCGGAACTTCCGCCGCCGCAAGCCTCTATAGCCACGAGAAATCAATCTAGGACCTCTCCGGCACCCAGCCGGAGGGGGCCATCATCACCGGAGGCCATGGAGGAGTATCCCGGATGGGACATCATCACCATGAAGGCCAAGGACCAGAGGGTGGAGGCCATGGAGGAGGAATCACAAGGGGGAGAACCTCTTCTCCTCTCTCTTGGTGGCACCGGAGTGCCATCGGGAGGGAAATCATCGCCGCGGTGATCGTCTTCATCAACATCACCATCATCATCACCATCCTCATCTCTTTTATGTGGTCCACTCTCCCGCACCCCGCTGTAATCCCTACTTGAACATGGTGATTTATGCCACATATTATGATCCAATGATGTGTTGCCATCCTACGATGTTTTGAGTAGATATCTTTTGTCTTTGGGTTGATTGATGATCTAGATTGCTATGAGTTGTATGTTTTACTTTGGTGCTGTCCTATGGTGCCCTCCGTGTCGCGCAAGCGTGAGGGATTCCCGCTGTAGGGTGTTGCAATACATTCATGATTCGCTTATAGTGGGTTGCTAGAGTGACAGAGGCTTAAACTCGAGTAAGAGGGATTATTGCGTATGGGAATAAAGAGGACTTGATGCTTTAATGCTATGGTTAGGTTTAACCTTAATGATCTTTAGTAGTTGCAGATGCTTGCTAGAGTTCTAATCATAAGTGCATATGATCCAAGTAGAGAAAGTATGTTAGCTTATGCCTCTCCCTCATATGAAACTGCAATAGTGATTACCGGTCTTATTAACAATTACCTAGGACAATTCCGCACACCGATCCACCATTATTCCACACTCGCTATTGATAATATTTAGTAATATATTCTAACATTATGTTAACAGCACCTACTTTTATATTTTAGCTCTCCGATGTCATACAATGTTATCAGCTTCATACCCACAACATAGTTTTATTTCTCGTTGCTAGTTGGAAGCAAACATTCGGTGTACGTAGAGTCGTATCAGTGGCAGATAGGGCTTGAGAGAATATTGATCTTACCTTTAGCTCCTTGTGGGTTCGACACTCCATACTTATCACTTCCACCTTTTGAAAGTGGTACGATGATTCCTTGCACTTGGGGATTATCACGTCCCTTGTTGTGCTGCATCGATATAGTGCTGAAGCCTCTTGACTGGTATTTTCATTTGCTCGTCCGTCCAAAGGCACTTCCCTAATACAGGGTCCAAGGTTCCGCCAGCCCCGAAGAACCAAGTCCGACAACGGTCTGGCCAGTTCATTGTCTCTGGTTCGATCCCTTTATCAATCAGATCATTCTCAGCCTTGGCCCACTTAGGCCGGTGAGGGAGTCCTGGATTAGGGGGTGTTCGGATAGTCGGACTATACCTTCAGCCGGACTCCAGGACTATGAAGATACAAGATTGAAGACTTCGTCCCGTGTTCGGATGGGACTTTCCTTGGCGTGGAAGGCAAGATTGGCGATGCGGATATTCAAGATCTCCTACCATTGTAACCGACTCTGTGTAACCCTAACCCTATCCGGTGTCTATATAAACTGGAGGGTTCTAGTCCGTAGGACAACTCCATCATACAACAATCATACCGTAGGCTAGCTTCTAGGGTTTAGCCTCCTTGATCTCGTGGTAGATCTACTCTTGTACTACCCATATCATCAATATTAATCAAGCAGGAGTAGGGTTTTACCTCCATCGAGAGGGCCCGAACCTGGGTAAAAACATCGTGTCCCTTGTCTCCTGTTACCATTCGGCCTAGACGCACAGTTCGGGACCCCCTACCCGAGATCCGCCGGTTTTGACACCGACATTGGTGCTTTCATTGAGAGTTCCTCTGTGTCGTCGCAATCAGGGAGGATGCCTCTTCCCGTCTTTAAAGACGGCGCCGTTACTAAGGGAGCCTTGGTTGTCAGCCAAACCCTCCGGCTAGGTGGTTTTCTCATGACCGCCTGTTCGGCCGTTGCGCCGACGGTGACCTCTCGGGTCATCGAAAGCAACCTTCACGTCAGCTCGGAGCTTGTCGAGCAGCTAGATCCAATGGAGATCTCTTCTGTAAACAAGCTCTTGGATCGCATCGCCGCCCTGGGGGTCGCTACGGATTACGACCAGGTTGGGCATAAACCCGATCTAAGAGAAATTAACTATCCCCAAGTCACCCACCACGTTGCTGTGGTAGAGGCGCAGTGCGACGACCCTTTGTCTATTTTAAGGACTAGCTACGTCCGAATTCCCGACCCCTCCAAGCCGGATACCCGCGGAGGGGAGGATGTAACTCAAGACCTGAGCTTAGAATCAGGCAGCGGGCTAGATTCATTGGACAACATCCAAGAGTCTGAACTTCAGAGTTCGGAAGCTCTTCGGCCTCTGAATCTTAGATTGGGTGAGGTTTTAGATTCAACGCCACCCGCCCGCCCGAACATAAGCGATCTTTCCCAAATCAGGCAAAAGCCCGAGGAAACAGTACATCATTACTGGGCCAGATTCCTCCTGGTTATGAACAGGATAAAGGATTTACGCGAGGGAGATGCAATTTCAATCTTCTGCAGTAATTGCGCGGACGAGGGAATCCTTAACGCCATAAGTCGTCGTGATATTACACGCTTCGCTGACTTGGCGTCCATAGTACAAAAGTACTGTGCGATGGAAAGCGCCCGGAAAACCGAAATAAAATTTTGGGATAATCCGGCCTTGAATAGCAATCCCGTCCGAACTAAGAGGGTGCATCATCGTAAGACACCCGGGTTAAATACCAAAAAGCCAAAACCCTCTATAGGGCATGGAACCGTACTGGAAAGGTGGCTTGATAGACCCTGTAAAATCCACAGTACACAGGACGCCACACCAACTCACAGCCTTAGAGCATGTTGGATACTCCGGCAGGTGGCCAAAATTGGCGAGGACCTCTTAATTTCGGAGGCCGCAGAAAGCCACCCCGAGGATACCAGTACCGTTCTCACAGTCTTCGAGACTTTTGCATCAAACAATATGCGAAAAAGAACACTCCGAAGCCTTGCCGAAATCTATCAAGTAGCAACGATAAACCCATGGAGCGACACAGCTATTACCTTCAATGCAAGTGATGAACCTAAATTCCGAACAGCCCGAGAACCAGCCGCACTGGTCCTCAGTCCAATAGTGGACGGTTTTCTCCTCACCAAGGTACTCATGGATGGAGGTAGCGGATTGAACCTCATTTATGAGGAAACCCTCCAAAAAATGGAAATAGGCTGGAACCGCATCGAGCAAGGTAGCACAACCTTTAGAGGAATAATCCTCAGTCGGGAAGCGCGCTGTACAGGAAAAATCACACTAGATGTGGTGTTCGGCATGCCGGATAATTACAGGTCCGAAGAGGTCACGTTCCAGGTGGCCCCGTTCAATAGAGGATACCACGCTATACTAGGGCGGGAGGCATTTACAATCTTCCAAGCAATACCCCATTACGGGTACATGAAGCTCAAGATGCCTGGGCCGAACGGAATTATCACTCTCGCTAGTGATCCGGACATAGCACTCCGCGCCGAAAACAAGACGGCCGCATTGGCCCTTGAGGCACTATCCGAAGCCTTAGCGGACGAAATAGTCAAATTCCAGGTACATCCAATGGACCCCTATAAAACAGCTTCCATCGGGGCACGACTAAACCCTGATGTAGACGCCGCACTGCGAGAGTTCCTACGAGAGAACTGGGACATTTTTGCCTGGCACCCTTCAGACATGCCAGGAATCCCACGCAGGCTGGCCGAGCACAGCTTAAATATCCTGAAAGGATTCAAACCTGTCAAACAAGCCCTTCGGCGTTTTTCCGAACCGAAGAGATAGGCTATGGGAGAGGAGCTAGCCAAGTTATTGGAGGCCGGATTCATTAGAGACATAAAACATCCGGACTGGCTAGCAATCCTAGTGATGGTACCAAAGAAGGACAAATCCTAGCGCCTGTGTGTCGATTTTAAAGACCTTAACAAGGCTTGCCCAAAGGATCCCTTCCCCCTCCCCCGTATCGATCAAATTATCGATGCCACCGCAGGACATGATTCGTTGTGTTTCCTCGATGCACACTCCGGTTACCATCAAATCAAGATGGCAGAATCAAACCAAGCCGCAACAGCATTCATCGCACCATACGGCCCGTTCTGCTTCAACACAATGCCCTTCGGGCTGAAAAACGCCGGCGCAACATATCAGCGCATGATTCATACATGTCTGGCAAACCAGATCGACAAAACAGTGGAGGCGTATGTGGATGACGTGGTCGTTAAATCAAGACATGTCGAATCTCTAGTAGACGACTTGAGGCTTACATTCGATAACCTCCGAAAATATGACATCAAGCTCAACCCAGAGAAATGCGTTTTCGGCGTTCCAGCCGAAAAGCTCTTTGGCTTCATTGTATCCGGTAGAGGAATTGAAGCAAATCCAGCCAAGATCCGAGCTTTGTCACAATTGGATGTCCCAAAGGACCTCAAACAAATACAAAAATTAACCGGATGCGTGGCGGCTCTAAGCCGCTTCATCTCCCGTTTGGGAGAAAAGGCACGGCCGGACTCGATGAAATAAAAGCCATATTGGCAACAAACCCAGTCCTGGCCGCACCAAACATGGCGAACTCGATGAAATAAAAGCCATATTGGCAACAAACCCAGTCCTGGCCGCACCAAACATGGCGAACCAATGCCATTGTACATTGCAGCAACCCATCAAGTTGTGAGCGCAGTGCTCGTCGTCGAGCGGGAAACGGACGGACACAAATTCCCCCTTCAAAGGTCGGTCTACTACGTGTCCACTATCCTCACTCCATGCAAATCACGGTACCCGCATTATCAAAAGATTGCATACGCGGTATTCATGGCATCCCGGAAGCTCCGACACTACTTTCAAGAGTGTTTGATAACAGTAGCTTCGGAAGTACCACTCAACGATATTATCAACAACCGCGATGCAACGGGCCGGATTGCAAAATGGGCCATTGAGCTCCTCCCATTCGATATAACCTATAAGCCACGGCGAGCTATCCAATCGCAAGTTTTGGCCGACTTCATCGCAGAATGGACGGAGGCCGAACTCCCTAAAGAGTACGGCACATACTCAAACCGGATCATGCATTTCGATGGCTCCAAAATGTTGGCCGGACTGGGGGCTGGCGTCGTTTTGACGTCCCCCACAGGAGACACAGTCCAATATGTACTCCAAATTATGTACACGGACTCCAACAATGCAGCCAAATATGAGGCCCTTCTACATGGTCCCCGGATGGCAGTATCCATGGGCATTCAACGCCTAGAGGTACGCGGGGATTCGAACCTCGCGATATCCCAAATATGGCAGCTTACCACAATGCCGTACTAAAAATGTTAGCTCGGTTTGAAGGGCTCGAATTTCACCACGTAGCCCGGGAAAATAATCAGGCGGCGGATGTCCTGGCACGCATCGGCGCAAAACGCGATGCGGTCCCCCCCAACATATTCTTGGAAAGACTGTTCGAGCCATCCGTAGCATGGGAGGGGGAACCCGCAGATAACAGCCCGGACCCAACCGCACCAGTCGACGCCGAACAATCTGACATAATTGGAGGCTCTGCCACCGAAATTACACCTTTAGCCCACATAATAATGGCGGTCATCGCCCCGTGGACAGAACCGTTCCTAGCCTACCTTGCTAGGCAGGAACTCCCAGAGGACCAAAATGAGGCACGCTGCATAGTGCGGTGATCTAAAGCCTATAAAGTCCATGAGGGAGAGCTTTACAAGAAAAGCACTACCGGAGTCCTTCAAAGGTGCATTTCTAAAGAGGAAGGGCGGAACCTTCTGGCCGAAATTCATGCCAGACTCGGTGGTCATCACGCCGCTGCTCGGTCCGTTGTTAGCAAGGCTTTCCGTACAGGCTTTTATTGGCCGACGACCCGGGCAGACGCTCAGGACTTAGTCCAACGATGCGTTGGTTGCCAACTTTTTGCCAAGCAAAGCCATATGCCACCCACCGCACTCCAAACTATCCCCATTACCTGGCCTTTTGCGGTCTGGGGGCTTGACATGGTCGGACCCCTTAAAGGTGGGACCCACAAGAAAAAATACCTACTGGTCATGGTGGACAAGTTCACCAAATGGATAGAAGCCAAGCCTGTTAAGACGGTCGAATCCGGACCGGTGATAGACTTCATATCCGGGGTTGTACACCCTTACGGCGTCCCCCACAGCATCATCACCGATAACGGCACGAACTTTACGGCCGATGAGGTAAAACTCTGGTGTAAAAACATGGGCATCAAGCTCGATTATGGTTCCATCTATCACCCACAAACTAATGGTCAGGTCGAGCGCGCAAATGGTCTTATTATGAGCGGCATCAAACCCAGATTAGTGCGGTCCCTTAAGGAATCTAATACGCACTGGGTAGAGGAGCTCGACTCCGTACTCTGGGGGCTGCGGACCACACCGAATCGCACCACCGGATACACACCATTCTTTATGGTGTACGGCGCAGAGGCAGTTCTGCCCTGCGACATAATTCATGACTCACCTCGAGTGCGCATGTACGAAGAAAGAGAAGTCAAGCTCGATCGGCAGGACAGTTTGGACGCTTTGCAGGAGGAGCGTGACGTGGCAAAAGCCCGTTCCGCATTCTATCAACAGCAGGCTCGAAGATATCAAAGCAGAGAAGTACGGGCCAAAAATTACAATGTTGGCGAACTAGTTCTACGCCTGCCGGACAAGAAAAAGGACAAACTCAAGCCCAAGTGGGAAGGTCCCTTCATAATTGACCAAGTCCTGACTGGTGGAGCGTACCGCCTGCGAGATGCATCGGATAACCGACTCGAGCCGAACCCATGGAACGCAGCCCGTCTCCGAAGATTCTATGCCTAGTGCCGGACACTGTGTTCGTCTCCTTCCTCTGTCCATTTTTTTACATTTTCTGTCTTACATTTCTCTCCTTCCCCTCTTTTCTTTCATAGCCCTTAAAGGCTCATCAAGTGACACGCTACTCGCGCTCATTAAACCTGGGGGCTTCTTTAACAGAAGCTTATTTATACGGGCTTCACGCCCAACACATGTGTCAAACTTCCGCATGTACCTTTTTTCACCATTATATGCATCGATATGACTTAAGTTTTGGCCAAGCTGGGTTGCCTGGCTCCTGCGCTTACCCCTACGTTCCCGATTGTTCGGCTAGGCAGTAAAGGGAGCACCTCTGCGATTGTTACTGCCGGGTCAGCCGGATGTGTACCTCAGACTGGGTGAAGCCGAAAGCTAGCGTTCTTAAGCGAATATTCGGTCGGTGAAATAAAAGATGATCTTTTTACTTATTTTATACGCCCCCAGATGCTTTTCTGCGTCTTTTCACGTAGTTCGGACATGCACTTTAGGGCATGCCTCCCAGCGAAAGGAACCCCTACCGGAACTATTCTCTCTGGAAGATGTTTCTTACTAACCATGTAATATAACATAACTAGTTGGGCACTTGTCTGATAAAGCACTAATGACCCCTACGCCTGGTCTCCATGCATACCCCGGTTCCTATATAACCGCCATGGTATTCGGACACACTCCGGACCGTCAGGTCCCAAGGTTGAAGCGAAAAGGTCGGCAACGACAAACGATCTACAATCCGGCTAGAAGGCATTACACATGTCAATTGAAATTACATAGTCATTATGACTGATTGTATTCCTCCTCAATTCCATCTAATAGGCTGTCTAATTTACAGTCCTGCTGGGAATACTTTGCATCTAATTCTACTTGGCCGTATACTAAGCTTAAAGGGATCTCCTTCCCATCAGGCCCCACCGGTCCAACCTCGGCCATGTGGTTTGGGTCAAACCTCGTAAACCGGGTCTTCACCATGGCCCATGCCTCCCTAGCGCCTTGTTGGCAGGCCGATATCTTCCACAGCCGGAAGCGCCGCCGAGCTCCCTCAAGCTTCTGCGCAAGCTCTCCAAGGCCCTCGGGCATGGAGTGGGAAGGCCATAGGGCTTGGGCAACGCCTCGCATCGCCTGCCGAACTCGCTCGTGCAGTTGCGAAAGCTTGGGAAGAAGGTCACCCGTAGACCGGGCATCTCCTCTGCAGGACGACCTGGTAGCATACCTACAGACATTACTCTGTTAGTCGACTTCCTCGCCGAACTCTTTTCTAAAGATTCGCTTAAGCACTTACTAAATATGCCACGTCGAAGCCGCTGATTCTCCTTAATGGAGTCCGACAGCTGGCCACGAACATCTTTAAGTTCAACGTCCAGCTTGGTGTTGGCATCCTGAAGATTATTCTTCTCTTTCCTCACCTTTGTCAGCATGCTCTCACTGGCCTTTAGCCAGCGTAAGAGTTGTTGCCTCTCCGGATCGAGTCCGGCACCATCTGCAATACGATAGCACGTATTTTCTCACGTGTATGTCTTTTACATACTGCTCCGTGGCTCTGGCTAAACCATTTTGAGCGGCACGGAGGTACACATCTCCCAAATTAAAGGCATCTAAAGCCTCTTGGGAGAAACAAGCGTCGCGAAGAACTGTCCGGTGATGCCTGTGGTTCATGGCACTCTCCACCTCAGAATTGGTGGCAGACAGCCTGTCTGCATCCTCTGTCGGAGGAGCGTCCGGTGCGCGCCTCGTGCTCGCCTCCGCTTTCGGGCCAGGCGTTGGAGCCTGGCTGGTGGAGGCACGGTTGGCAACCTCTCCGGATGTAGTCCGGGGAGGTCTCTTCGTCCTGAAGATAGCACGAACGTTAATATGCCATGAAGGTACAACACCAGGGAAAAGGAGGGTGCGCTATACCTTTGCACCGGCATCTCAGTCCAGACCACATTCCTTTTTACCCCACGGGGCCCTGCGGCCCCTCGTTGGCTAGCCACCGCAGGTTCGGCCTCCCGCCTCGGGAATCTCCCCTGCCAAACACGGTTGTCATCAGAAAAACTGAAATACGTGAGAATGGAATCCTTCTCAAAGGAATGAGGCTTCGGTCTCTGTCACCTGCGAGGCTGGGATTAACCCTGGGTAATCTACCATAATGGCCACCGAGGTATTGTCCTTGCTTAGCTGATGGAACACCCCGTCAATAAGCTCCACCGATATATCCGGATCCTCTTTGGAGTCCGGATTGAGGGACCGTTCTGGGTCCTCGGGTTGTGGAGGACGGCTGTGTATATCCTTTACCTCCTGACGCAGTTCCTGCGCTGGAGTCGTTAGACTACATATTTAATCAAGGGAATATAAAACGGACGGGCAAGCACGATTTTCCACTTACCCAACTTGGAGGATTGTACATAGTAAATCCGCCCTGCGGGTTGACGCGGAGGAATTCCTCCTCTTCTCCCTTGTACAAAGAGGATAAGATCCTTACTAGAGCGGCAGCTGAGGCCGGCCCTTTACGACCGTAACAGGTGGCGTCATCCTCCCATTAAAATCCCACATGGGGTGGCCTCTATATTGAAGCGGCTGCACCCCCCGCATAATGCATGCGGCCATGACTCCAATCATGGTTAGTCCGGAATGAGCCAACAGTCTTATCCGGGCCATCAGGTAAAGGACATCCCTGTCACTTTCTCTTTGGGAGCTCCGGGGTCGCCAGCTTAAGCGTTTCTTCAAGGGAGCGTTGTTGAATTCGGGGAGACCGACCCGGATAGGATCCGGTAGCGGGACATCATCTATATAAAACCATTCCGAAGGACAGTCCTCGGACGCCTTCTTTGGGGTTCCGGATAGATATCCGGTCCCGGCGATGCGCCATACCTCGGCTCCGCCCACTTGGTATATGGACCCCTCTTGAGAACGGGGCACCAGGCAGAATATCCTCTTCCACAGCGCGAAATGAGCCTCAACACCCAAAAATAGCTCGCAAAGGGCGACGAAGCCCGCGATATGCAATATAGAGGCAGGCGTGAGATTGTGCAGCTGGAAGCCGTAGAACTCCAGAAGCCCACGGAGAAATGGATGAATTGGAAATCCCAGTCCCCTTATTAAATAAGGGACGAGGCACACCCGCTCTCCTTTAGAGGGATTGGGGGTGCTCTCCGCTTGTTTCCCGCCATTGTAGGTGGCGAGTACGGCTCGGACCGGGACCATATAGGCCTGAGGAAGAAATCCCTTGGCCTGAAGCGACACTAACTCGCTGTGCGGGATGGAACACTTCTCCCAGTCTCCAGGTTTAGGACTGGAAGGGCGAGAGGAGGAGCTGTGATAGCTAGCCATGGACCTTGGCTGGAGGCGCTCTGATGATTACTCGTGGAGAGGAGAAGGTGTTGTCTGGATCTAAATCCCCATCCCCTTAAATAGGCGGCTCATTTATGCGGCTAGGGGTGTGGATGTAAAAAACACCCCGACTTTTCACATTCGTTTGACACGTGGAAGGCAGTTATTATTGGGCATGGAGGCCAAGGAGCGCTACGTTATAAAAATCGGACATTATTCCAACAGGTACACAGAATCTGGAGAAGAACCCGCCTTGCAATGCCGAAGACAATCTGTGTGCCGGACTCGTCGTCATTGAAGCCTGGTTCGGGGGCTACTGAGGGAGTCCTAGATTAGGGGGTGTTCGGATAGCCGGACTATACCTTCAGCCGGACTCCAAGACTATGAAGATACAAGATTGAAGACTTCGTCCCGTGTCCGGATGGGACTTTCCTTGGCGTGGAAGGCAAGCTTGGCGATGCGGATATTCAAGATCTCCTACCATTGTAACTGACTCTATGTAACCCTAACCCTATCCGGTGTCTATATAAACCAGAGGGTTCTAGTCCGTAGGACAACTCCATCATACAACAATCATACCGTAGGCTAGCTTCTAGGGTTTATCCTCCTTGATCTCGTGGTAGATCTACTCTTGTACTACCCATATCATCAATATTAATCAAGCAGGAGTAGGCTTTTACCTCCATCGAGAGGGCCCGAACCTGGGTAAAAACATCGTGTCCCTTGTCTCATGTTACCATCCGGCCTAGACGCACAGTTCGGGACCCCCTACCTGAGATCCGCCGGTTTTGACACCGACAAAGAGGAATACAATGAGTCAGAATGACTATGTAATTTTAATTGACATGTGTAATGTCTTCTAGCCGGATTGTAGATCGTTTGTCATGGCCAACCTTTTCGCTTCAGCCTCAGGACCTGACGGTCCGGAGTGTGTCCGAATACCCATGCGGTTATGTAATAACCGGGGTATGCATGGAGACCAGGCGTAGGGGTCATTAATGCTTGAACAGACAAGTGCCCAACTAGTTATGTCATATTACATGGTTAGTAAGAAACATCTTCCAGTGAGAATAGTTCCGTTAGGGGTTCCTTTCCCTGGGAGGCATGCCCTAAAGTGCATGTCCATGCTGCGAAAAGAGACGCAGGAAAAATCATCTGGGGGCGCATAAATAAGTAAGTGGAAAGATCATCTTTAGTTCACCGACCGGATATTCCCTTAAGAACGCTAGCTTTCGGCTTCACCCAGTCTGAGGTACACATCCGGCTGACCTGGCAGTAACAATCGCAGAGGTGCTCCCTTTACCACCTAGCCGAAAGATCGGGAACATAGGGGTAAGCACAGGAGCCAGGTAACCCAGCTTGGCCAAAACTTAAGTCATATCGATGCATATAATGGTGAATAAAGGTACATGCGGAAGTGTGACACATGTGTTGGGCATGAAGCCCATATAAGTAAGGTTCTGTTGAAGGAAGCTCCCAGGTTTAATGAGCGTGGATAGCGCGTTACTTATTGAGCCTTTAAAGGCTATAAGATAAAGGAAGGGGAGAAGGATAGAAATGTAAGACAGGCAATATAAAAAATGGACAGAGGAAGGAGACGAACACATAGTCCGGCGCTAGGCATAGAATCTTCGGAGACGGGCTGCGTTCCATGGGTTCGGCTCGAGTCGGTTATCCGATGCGTCTCGCAGGCGGTACGCTCCACTAGTCAGGACTTGGTCAATTATGAAGGGACCTTCCCACTTGGGCTTGAGTTTGTCCTTTTTCTTGTCCGACAGACGTAGAACTAATTCGCCAATGTTGTAATTTTTGGCCCGTACTTCTCTGCTTTGATATCTTCGAGCCTGCTGTTGATAGAATGCGGAACGGGCTTTTGCCACATCACGCTCCTCCTCTAAGGCGTCCAAACTGTCCTCCCGATCGAGCTCGGCTTCTCTTTCTTCGTACATGCGCACATAAGGTGAGTCATGAATTATGTCGCAGGGAAAAACTCCCTCTGCGCCGTACACCATGAAAAATGGTGTGTATCCGGTGGTGCGATTCGGCGTGGTCCGCAGCCCCCAGAGTACGGAGTCGAGCTCCTCTACCCAGTGCGTATTAGATTCTTTAAGGGACCGCACTAATCTGGGTTTGATGCCGCTCATGATAAGACCATTTGCACGTTCGACCTGGCCGTTAGTTTGTGGGTGATAGACGGAAGCATAATCGAGCTTGATGCCCATGTTTTTGCACCAGATTATTACCTCATCGGCCATAAAGTTCGTGCTGTTATCAGTGATGATGTTGTGGGGGATGCCATAACGGTGTACGACCCCGGATATAAAGTCTATCACCGGTCCGAATTCGGCCATCTTAACAGGCTTGGCTTCTATCCATTTGGTGAACTTATCCACCATGACCAGTAAGTATTTTTTCTTGTTGGTTCCGCCTTTAAGGGGTCAAACCATGTCAAGCCCCCAGACCGTGAAGGGCCAAGTGATGGGGATAGTTTGGAGGGCGGTGGGTGGCATATGGCTTTGGTTTGCAAAAAGCTGGCAACCGACGCATCGCTGGACTAAGTCCTGAGCGTCTGCCCGGGCCGTCGGCCAATAAAAGCCTGTACGGAAAGCCTTGCTTACGAGGGACCGAGCTGCAGCGTGATGACCATCGAGTCTGGCATGAATTTCAGCCAGCAAGTTTCGCCCTTCCTCTTCGGAGATGCACCTTTGAAGGACTCCGGTAGTGCTTTTCTTATAAAGCTCTCCCTCATGGACTTTATAGGCTTTAGATCGCCGCGCTATGCAGCGTGCCTCGTTTTGGTCCTCTGGGAGTTCCTGCCTAGTAAGGTAGGCTAGGAATGGTTCTGTCCACGGGGCGATGACGGCCATTATTACGTGGGCTGAAGGCATAATTTCATTGGCAGAGCCTCCAATTATGTTAGATTGTTCGGTGTCGGGCAGTGCGGTTGGGTCCGGGCTGTTATTGCCAGGTTCCCCTTCCCATACTACGAATGGCTTGAACAGCCTTTCCAAGAAGATGTTGGGGGGGGACTACATCGCGTTTTGCGCCGATGCGTGCCAGGACATCTGCCGCCTGATTGTTTTCCCGGGCTATATGGTGAAATTCAAGCCCTTCGAACCGAGCTGATATTTTTAAGACGGCGTTGCGGTAAGCTGCCATTTTTGGATCCTTGGCATTGAAGTCTCCAGTTATTTGGGATATCGCGAGGTTCGAATCCCCGCGCACCTCTAGGCGTTCAATGCCCATGGATACTGCCATCCGGAGACCGTGTAAAAGGGCCTCGTATTCGGCTGCGTTGATGGAGTCTATGTACATAATCTGGAGTACATATTGAACTGTGTCTCCTGTGGGGGACGTCAAAACGACGCGAGCCCCTAGACCGGCCAACATTTTGGAGCCGTCGTAATGCATGATCCAGTTTGAATATGTGCCGTACTCTTTAGGGAGTTCGGCCTCAGTCCATTATGCGACAAAGTCGGCCAAAACTTGCGACTTGATAGCTCGCCGTGGCTTATAAGTTATGTCGAATGGGAGGAGCTCAATGGCCCATTTTGCAATCTGGCCCGTTGTGTCGCGGTTGTTTATAATATCGTTAAGTGGTACTTCCGAGGCTACTGTTATTGAACACTCTTGAAAGTAGTGTCGCAGCTTTCGGGATGCCATGAATACCGCGTACGCAATCTTCTGATAATGCGGGTAACGTGATTTGCACGGAGTGAGGACAGTGGACACATAATAGACCGGCTTTTGAAGGGGGAATTTGTGTCCGTTCGTTTCTCGTTAGACGACGAGCACTGCGCTTACAACCTGGTGGGTTGCTGCAATGTACAATAGCATTGGTTCGCCAATGTTTGGCGCGGCCAGGACTGGGTTTGCTGCCAATATGGCTTTTATTTCGTCGAGTCCGGCCGTGGAGGCATCCGTCCACTCGAAGTGTTCGGTGCGCCGAAGGAGGCGATAAAGGGGTAGTGCCTTTTCTCCCAAGCGGGAGATAAAGCGGCTTAGAGCCGCCATGCATCTGGTTAATTTTTGTATTTGTTTGAGGTCCTTTGGGATATCCAATTGTGACAAAGCTCGGATCTTGGCTGGATTTGCTTCAATTCCTCTACCGGATACAATGGAGCCCAAGAGCTTGTGATGCACAGCAACGAGGGGGAGAGTGTTGTCTACGTACCCAACGCAGACCGACTGCGGAAGCGATGACACGACGTAGAGGAAGTAGTCGTACGTCTTCACGATCCAACCGATCAAGCACCGAAACTACGGCACCTCCGAGTTTGAGCACACGTTCAGCTCGATGACGATCCCCGGACTCCGATCCAGCAAAGTGTCGGGGAAGAGTTCCGTCAGCACGACGGCGTGGGGACGATCTTGATGTACTACAGCAGCAGGGCTTCGCCTAAACTCCGCTACAGTATTATCGAGGTATATGGTGGCAGCGGGCACCGCACACGGCTAAGGAATAGATCACGTGGATCAACTTGTGTGTCTAGAGGTGTCCCCTGCCTCCGTATATAAAGGAGTAGAGGGGGGAGGCTGGACGGCCAAGGAGGGAGGCGCAGGAGAGTCCTACTCCCTCTGGGAGTAGGGTTCCCCCTCCAATCCTAGTCCAACTAGGATTCCTCGGAGGGGAAAAGAGGAGGAGGGGGCCGGCCACCTCTCCTAGTCCTAATAGGACTAGGGGAAGGGGCAGGCGTGCAGCCCATCTAGGGCAGCCCCTTCTCTTTTCCACTAAGGCCCACTATGCCCCATATAGCTCCCGGGGGGTTCCGGTAACCCTCCCAGTACACCGGTAAAATCCCGATTTCTCCCGGAATACTTCCGATGTCCAAACATAGGCTTCCAATATATCAATCTTTACGTCTCGACCATTTCGAGACTCCTCGTCATGTCCGTGATCACATCCGGGACTCCGAACAACCTTCGGTACATCAAAATGCATAAACTCATGATATAACTGTCATCGTAACCTTAAGCGTGCGGACCCTACGGGTTCGAGAACAATGTAGACATGACCGAGACACGTCTCTGGTCAATAACCAATAGCGGGACCTTGATGCCCATATTGGCTCCTACATATTCTACGAAGATCTTTATCGGTCAGACCGCATAACAACATACGTTGTTCCCTTTGTCATCGGTATGTTACTTGCCCGTGATTCGATCGTCGGTATCCAATACCTAGTTCAATCTCGTTACCGGCAAGTCTCTTTACTCGTTCCGTAATACATCATCTCACAACTAACATATTAGTTGTAATGCTTGCAAGGCTTATGTGATGTGTATTACCGAGAGGGCCCAGAGATACCTCTCCGACAATCGGAGTGACAAATCCTAATCTCGAAATATGCCAACCCAACATCTACCTTTGGAGACACCTGTAATGCTCCTTTATAATCACCCAGTTACGTTGTGACGTTTGGTAGCACCCAAAGTGTTCCTCCGGCAAACGGGAGTTGCATAATCTCATAGTCATAGGAACATGTATAAGTCATGAAGAAAAGCAATAGCAACATACTAAACGATCTGGTGCTAAGCTAATGGAATGGGTCATGTCAATCAGATCATTCAACTAATGATGTGACCTCGTTAATCAAATAACAACTCATTGTTCATGGTTAGGAAACATAACCATCTTTGATTAACGAGCTAGTCAAGTAGAGGCATACTAGTGACACTTTGTTTGTCTATGTATTCACACATGTATTATGTTTCCGGTTAATACAATTCTAGCATGAATAATAAACATTTATCATGATTATAAGGAAATAAATAATAACTTTATTATTGCCTCTAGGGCATATTTCCTTCAGTCTGCCACTTGCACTAGAGTCAATAATCTAGATTACACTGTAATGATTCTAACACCCATGGAGCCTTGGTGCTGATCATGTTTTGATCGTGGAAGAGGCTTAGTCAACGGGTCTGCAACATTCAGATCCGTATGTATCTTGCAAATCTCTATGTCTCCCACCTGGACTAGATCCCGGATGGAATTGAAGCGTCTCTTGATGTGTTTGGTTCTTTTGTGAAATCTGGATTCCTTTGCCAAGGCAATTGCACCAGTATTGTCACAAAAGATTTTCATTGGACCCGATGCACTAGGTATGACACCTAGATCGGATATGAACTCCTTCATCCAGACTCCTTCGTTCGCTGCTTCCGAAGCAGCTATGTACTCCGCTTCACATGTAGATCCCGCTACGACGCTTTGTTTAGAACTGCACCAACTTACAGCTCCACCGTTTAATGTAAACACGTATCCGGTTTGCGATTTAGAATCGTCCGGATCAGTGTCAAAGCTTGCATCAACGTAACCTTTTACGGTGAGCTCTTTGTCACCTCCATATACGAGAAACATATCCTTAGTCCTTTTCAGGTATTTCAGGATGTTCTTGACCGCTGTCCAGTGATCCACTCCTGGATTACTTTGGTACCTCCCTGCTAAACTTATAGCAAGGCACACATCAGGTCTGGTACACAGCATCGCATACATGATAGAGCCTATGGCTGATGCATAGGGAACATCTTTCATATTCTCTCTATCTTCTGCAGTGGTCGGGCATTGAGTCTTACTCAACTTCACACCTTGTAACACAGGCAAGAATCCTTTCTTTGCTTGATCCATTTTGAATTTCTTCAAAATCTTGTCAAGGTATGTGCTTTGTGAAAGTCCAATTAAACGTCTTGATCTATCTCTATAGATCTTAATGCCTAATATGTAAGCAGCTTCACCGAGGTCTTTCATTGAAAAACTTTTATTCAAGTATCCCTTTATGCTATCCAGAAATTCTATATCATTTCCAATCAGCAATATGTCATCCATATATAATATCAGAAATGCTACAGAGCTCCCACTCACTTTCTTGTAAATACAGGCTTCTCCGAAAGTCTGTATAAAACCAAATGCTTTGATCACACTATCAAAGCGTTTATTCCAACTCCGAGAGGCTTGCACCAGTCCATAAATGGATCGCTGGAGCTTGCACACTTTGTTAGCTCCCTTTGGATCGACAAAACCTTCCGGTTGCATCATATACAACTCTTCTTCCAGAAATCCATTCAGGAATGCAGTTTTGACATCCATCTGCCAAATTTCATAATCATAAAATGCGGCAATCGCTAACATGATTCGGACAGACTTAAGCATCGCTACGGGTGAGAAGGTCCCATCGTAGTCAATCCCTTGAACTTGCCGAAAACCTTTTGCGACAAGTCGAGCTTTGTAGACAGTAACATTACCATCAGCGTCAGTCTTCTTCTTAAAGATCCATTTATTTTCAATTGCTTGCCGATCATCGGGTAAGTCAACCAAAGTCCATACTTTGTTCTCATACATGGATCCCATCTCAGATTTCATGGCTTCAAGCCACTTTGCGGAATCTGGGCTCACCATTGCTTCTTCATAGTTCGTAGGTTCATCATGATCTAGTAGCATGACTTGCAGAACAGGATTACCATACCACTCTGGTGCGGATCTTACTCTGGTTGATCTACGAGGTTCAGTAGTATCTTGATCTGAAGTTTCATGATCATTATCATTGGCTTCCTCACTAACTGGTGTAGGTGTCACTGAAACAGTTTTATGTGATGTACTACTTTCCAGTAAGGGAGCAGGTACAGTTACCTCATCAAGTTCTACTTTCCTCCCACTCACTTCTTTCGAGAGAAACTCCTTCTCTAGAAAGGATCCATTCTTAGCAACGAATGTCTTGCCTTCGGATCTGTGATAGAAGGTGTACCCAACAGTCTCCTTTGGGTATCCTATGAAGACACATTTCTCCGATTTGGGTTCGAGCTTATCAGGTTGAAGCTTTTCACATAAGCATCGCAGCCCCAAACTTTAAGAAACGACAACTTTGGTTTCTTTCCAAACCATAGTTCATAAGGCGTCGTCTCAACGGATTTTGATGGTGCCCTATTTAACGTGAATGCGGCCGTCTCTAAAGCATAACCCCAAAATGATAGCGGTAAATCAGTAAGAGACATCATAGATCGCACCATATCTAGTAAAGTACGATTACGACGTTCGGACACACCATTACGCTGTGGTGTTCCGGGTGGCGTGAGTTGCGAAACTATTCCACAGTTTTTCAAATGTACACCAAACTCGTAACTCAAATATTCTCCTCCACGATCAGATCGTAGAAACTTTATTTTCTTGTTACGATGATTTTCAACTTCACTCTGAAATTCTTTGAACTTTTCAAATGTTTCAGAATTATGTTTCATTAAGTAGATATATCCATATCTGCTTAAATCATCTGTGAAGGTGAGAAAATAACGATATCCCCCACGAGCCTCAATGTTCATCGGACCACATACATCGGTATGTATGATATCCAATAAATCTGTTGCTCTCTCCATAGTACCGGAGAACGGTGTTTTAGTCATCTTGCCCATGAGGCACGGTTCGCAAGTACCAAGTGATTCATAATCAAGTGGTTCCAAAAGTCCATCAGTATGGAGTTTCTTCATGCGCTTTATACCGATATGACCTAAACGACAGTGCCACAAATAAGTTGCACTTTCATTATCAACTCTGCATCTTTTGGTTTCAACATTATGAATATGTGTATTACTACTGTCGAGATTCAATAAGAATAGACCACTCTTCAAGGGTGCATGACCATAAAAGATATTACTCATATAAATAGAACAACCATTATTCTCTGATTTAAATGAATAACCGTCTCGCATTAAACAAGATCCAGATATAATGTTCATGCTCAACGCTGGCACCAAATAACAATTATTTAGGTCTAATATTAATCCCGAAGGTAGATGTAGAGGTAGCGTGCCAACCGCGATCACATCGACTTTGGAACCGTTTCCCACGCGCATCGTCACCTCGTCCTTTGCCAGTGCCCGCTTATTCCGTAGTCCCCGTTTCGAGTTGCAAATATTAGCAACAGAACCAGTATCAAATACGCAGGTGCTACTGCGAGCTCTAGTAAGGTACACATCAATAACATGTATATCACATATACCTTTGTTCACCTTGCCATCCTTCTTATCCGCCAAATACTTGGGCAGTTCCGCTTCCAGTGACCAGTCTGCTTGCAGTAGAAGCACTCAGTTTTAGGCTTAGGTCCAGACTTGGGTTTCTTCTCTTGAGCAGCAACTTGCTTGCCGTTCTTCTTGAAGTTCCCCTTCTTCTTCCCTTTGCCCTTTTTCTTGAAACTAGTGGTCTTGTTAACCATCAACACTTGATGCTCCTTCTTGATATCTACCTCCGCAGCTTTCAGCATTGCGAAGAGCTCGGGAACAGTTTTGTTCATCCCTTGCATATTATAGTTCATCACGAAGCTTTTGTAGCTTGGTGGCAGTGATTGGAGAATTCTGTCAATGACGCAATCATCCGGAAGATTAACTCCCAATTGAATCAAGTGATTATTATACCCAGACATTTTTAGTATATACTCACTAACAGAACTGTTCTCCTCCATCTTGCAGCTATAGAACTTATTGGAGACTTCATATCTCTCAATTCGGGCATTTGCTTGAAATATTAACTTCAACTCCTAGAACATCTCATCTGCTCCGTGACGTTCAAAACGTCGTTGAAGTCCCGATTCTAAGCCGTAAAGCATGGCACACTGAACTATCGAGTAGTCATCAGCTTTGCTCTACCAGACGTTCATAACATCTGGTGTTGCTCCAGCAGCAGGCCTGGCACCCAGCGGTGCTTCCAGGACGTAATTCTTCTGTGCAGCAATGAGGATAATCCTCAAGTTACGGACCCAGTCCGTGTAATTGCTACCATCATCTTTCAACTTTGCTTTCTCAAGGAACGCATTAAAATTCAACGGAACAACAGCACGAGCCATCTATCTACAATCAACATAAACAAGCAAGATACTATCAGGTACTAAGTTCATGATAAATTTAAGTTCAATTAATCATATTACTTAAGAACTCCCACTTAGATAGACATCCCTCTAATCTTCTAAGTGATTACGTGATCCAAATCAACTAAACCATAACCGATCATCACGTGAGATGGAGTAGTTTTCAATGGTGAACATCGTTTATGTTGATCATATCTACTATATGATTCACGCTCGACCTTTCGGTCTCCGTGTTCCGAGGCCATATCTGCATATGCTAGGCTCGTCAAGTTTAAGCTGAGTATTCTGCGTGTGCAAAAACTGGCTTGCACCCGTTGTAGATGGACGTAGAGCTTATCACACCCGATCATCACGTGGTGTCTGGGCACGATGAACTTTGGCAACGGTGCATACTCAGGGAGAACACTTCTTGATAATTTAGTGAGAGATCATCTTATAATGCTACCGTCAATCAAAGCAAGATAAGATGCATAAAAAGATAAACATCACATGCAATCAATATAAGTGATATGATATGGCTATCATCATCTTGTGCTTGTGATCTCCATCTCCGAAGCACCGTCATGATCACCATCGTCACCGGCGCGACACCTTGATCTCCATCGTAGCATCGTTGTCGTCTCGCCAATCTTATGCTTCCACGACTATCACTACCGTTTAGTAATAAAGTAAAGCATTACATCGCGATTGCACTGCATACAATAAAGCGACAACCATATGGCTCCTGCCAGTTGCCGATAACTCGGTTACAAAACATGATCATCTCATACAATAAAATTCAGCATCATGCCTTGACCATATCACATCACAACATGCCCTGCAAAAACAAGTTAGACGTCCTCTACTTTGTTGTTGCAAGTTTTACGTGGCTGCTACAGGCTTAAGTAAGAACCAATTTCACCTACGCATCAAAACCACAACGATAGTTTGTCAAATAGACTCCGTTTTAACCTTCGCAAGGACCGGGCGTAGCCATACTCGGTTCAACTAAAGTTGGAGAGACAGTCGCCCGCAAGCCATCTATGTGCAAAGCACGTCGAGGGAACCGGTCTCGCGTAAGCGTACCCGTAAGGTTGGTCCGGGTCGTCTCGTCCAACAATACCGCCGAACCAAAGTATGACATGCTGGTAGGCAGTATGACTTGTATCGTCCACAACTCACTTGTGTTCTACTCATGCATATAACATCAACATAAATAACCTGGCTCGGATGCCACTGTTGGGTTTCGTAGTAATTTCAAAAAATTTCCTACGCACACACAAGATCATGTGATGCACAGCAACGAGGGGGAGAGTGTTGTCTATGTACCCAAGGCAGACTGACTGCGGAAGCGATGAAACGACGTAGAGGAAGTATTCTTACGTCTTCACGATCCAACCGATCAAGCACCGAAACTACGGCACCTCCGAGTTCGAGCACACGTTCAGCTCGATGACGATCCCCGGACTCCGATCCAGCAAAGTGTCGGGGAACAGTTCCGTCAGCACGACGGCGTGGTGATGATCTTGATGTACTACAGCAGCAGGGCTTCGCCTAAGCTCCGCTACAGTATTATCGAGGTATATGGTGGCAGGGGGCACCGCACACGGCTAAGGAATAGATCACGTGGATCAACTTGTGTGTCTAGAGGTGTCCCCTACCTCCGTATATAAAGGAGTAGAGGGGGGAGGCTGGCCGGCCAAGGAGGGAGGCGCAGGAGAGTCCTACTCCCTCTGGGAGTAGGATTCCCCCTCCAATCCTAGTCCAACTAGGATTCCTCGGAGGGGAAAAGAGGAGGAGGGGGCCGGCCACCTCTCCTAGTCCTAATAGGACTAGGGGAAGGGGGAGGCGCGCAGCCCATCTAGGGCAGCCCCTTCTCTATTCCACTAAGGCCCACTATGGCCCATATAGCTCCAGAGGGGTTCCGGTAACCCTCCCGGTACTCCGGTAAAATCCCGATTTCACCCGGAATAGTTCCGATGTCCAAACATAGGCTTCCAATATATCAATCTTTACGTATCGACCATTTCGAGACTCCTCGTCATGTCCGTGATCACATCCGGGACTCCGAACAACCTTCGGTACATCAAAATGCATAAACTCATAATATAACTGTCATCGTAACCTTAAGCGTGCGGACCCTACGGGTTCGAGAACAATGTAGACATGACCGAGACACGTCTCCGGTCAATAACCAATAGCGGGACCTGGATGCCCATATTGGCTCCTACATATTCTACGAAGATCTTTATCGGTCAGACCGCATAACAACATACGTTGTTCCCTTTGTCATCGGTATGTTACTTGCCCGTGATTCGATCGTCGGTATCCAATACCTAGTTCAATCTCGTTACCGGCAAGTCTCTTTACTCGTTCCGTAATACATCATCTCACAACTAACATATTAGTTGTAATGCTTGCAAGGCTTATGTGATGTGTATTACCGAGAGGGCCCAGAGATACCTCTCCGACAATCGGAGTGACAAATCCTAATCTCGAAATATGCCAACCCAACATCTACCTTTGGAGACACCTGTAATGCTCCTTTATAATCACCCAGTTACGTTGGGACGTTTGGTAGCACCCAAAGTGTTCCTCCGGCAAACGGGAGTTGCATAATCTCATAGTCATAGGAACATGTATAAGTCATGAAGAAAAGCAATAGCAACATACTAAACGATCTGGTGCTAAGCTAATGGAATGGGTCATGTCAATCAGATCATTCAACTAATGATGTGACCTCGTTAATCAAATAACAACTCATTGTTCATGGTTAGGAAACATAACCATCTTTGATTAACGAGCTAGTCAAGTAGAGGCATACTAGTGACACTTTGTTTGTCTATGTATTCACACATGTATTATGTTTCCGGTTAATACAATTCTAGCATGAATAATAAACATTTATCATGATTATAAGGAAATAAATAATAACTTTATTATTGCCTCTAGGGCATATTTCCTTCAGAGCTTTCCTGCTGGAACGCCGAAAACGCATTTTTCCGGGTGGAGCTTGATGTCGTATGTTCGGAGGTTATCAAATGTGAGCCTCAAGTCATCTACTAGAGATTCGACATGTCTTGTTTTTACGACCACATCATCTACGTATGGCTCCACTGTTTTGCCGCTCTGGTTTGCCAGACATGTCTGAATCATGCGCAGATATGTTGCGCCAGCGTTTTTGAGCCCGAAGGTCATTGTGTTGAAGCAGAATGGGCCGTATGGTGTGATGAATGCCGTTGCGGCTTGGTCTGACTCTGCCATCTTGATTTGATGGTAGCCGGAATATGCGTCAAGGAAACACAATGAATCGTGTCCTGCGGCAGCGTCGATAATTTCATCAATACGGGGGAGGGGGAAGGGATCCTTTGAGCAAGCCATGTTAAGGTCTCTAAAGTCAACGCATAGACGCCAGGATTTGTCCTTCTTTGGTACCATCACCAGGTTTGCTAGCTAGTCTGAATGTTTTATATCTCTGATGAATCCGGCCTCCAATAGCTTGGCTAGCTCCTCTCCCATGGCATGTCTCTTGGGTTCGGAAAAATGCCGAAGAGCTTGTTTGACAGGTTTGAATCCTTTTAGGATATTTAAGCTGTGTTCGGCCAGCCTGCGGGGGATTCCTGGCATGTCTGAAGGGTGCCAGGCGAAAATGTCCCAGTTCTCGCGGAGGAATTCTCGCAGCGCGGCGTCTACATCAAGGTTTAATTGTGCCCCGATGGAAGCTGTTTTATTGGGGTCCGTTGGATGGACCTGGAATTTGACTATTTCGTCTGCTGGTTTAAAGGAGGTGGACTTGGATCTTTTGTCGAGTATCACGTCGTCACTGTTCACCGTGGAGCGCAGCGCAGTCAGTTCCTCAGCCGCTAGGGTTCGGATAGTGACTCAAGGGCCAATGTGGCTGTCTTATTTTCGGCGCGGAGTGCTATGTCCGGATCACTAGAGAGAGTGATAATTCCATTTGGCCCGAGCATCTTGAGCTTCATGTACCCATAATGGGGTATTGCTTGGAAGATTGTAAAACGCTTCCCGCACTAGCAGAGCGTGGTATCCGCTACTGAATGGGGCCACCTGGAACGTGACCTCTTCGGACCTGTCATTATCCGGCGTGCCGAACACCACATCTAGTGTGATTTTTCCTGTGCAGCGCGCTTCCCGACTGGGGATTATTCCTCTCTAGGTTGTGCTGCTTTGCTCAATGCGGTTCCAGTCTATTTCCATTTTTCAAAGGGTTTCCTCATAAATGAGGTTCAATCCGCTGCCTCCATCCATGATTACCTTGGTAAGGCGAAAGCCGTCCACTATTGGACTGAGGACCAATACGGCTGGTGCTCGGGCTGTTCGGAATTTAGGTTCATCACTGGCATTAAAAGTAATAGCCGTGTCACTCCATGGGTTTATTGTTGCTACTTGGTAGACTTCGGCAAGGCTGTGGAGCATTCTTTTTCGCATATTATTTGATGCGAAAGTCTCAAAGACTGTTAATACCGTACTGGTGTCCCTGGGGTGGCATTCTGTGGCCTCCGGAAGTAGGAGATCTTCGCCAATTTTGGCCACCTGCCGGAGTATCCAACATGCTCTAAGGCTGTGAGTTGGTGTGGTGCCCTCTGTACTGTGAATTTTATAGGGTCTATTAAGCCATCCTTCCAGTACGGTTCCATGCCCTGTAGAGGGTTTTTGCTTTTTGGTATTTAACCCGGGTGTGTGACGATGATGCACCCTCTTATTTCGGACTGGCTTTGTATTCAGGGCCGGATCGTCCCAAAATTTTATTTCGGTTTTCCGGGCGCTTTCCATCGCACAGTACTTTCGTACTATGGACGCCAAGTCAGCGAAGCGTGTAATATCACGGCGACTTATGGCGTTGAGGATTCCCTTGTCCGTGCAATTATTGCAGAAGACTGAGATTGCGTCTTCCTCGTGGCAGTCCTTTAGCCTGTTCATAACCAGGAGGAATCTGGCCCAGTAATGATGTACTGTTTCTTCGGGCTTTTGCCTGATTTCCGATAGATCGCTTATGTTTGGGTGGGTGGGTGTAATTAAATCCGAAACCTCGCCCAATCTGAAACTCCGAGGCCAAGGAGTTTCCGAACTCGCATGTTTGGATCCTTGGATGTTGTCCAATGAATTCGCCCTATAGTGAGTCGTATTACAATTCACTGGCCGTCGTTTTACAACGTCGTGACTGGGAAAACCCGGCTTGGAGGGATCGGGAATCCGGACGTAGCTAGTCCTTAAGATAGATGAAAGGTCGCCGCATTGTCCCTCTACCACGGCAACGTGATGGGTGACTTGGGGAGAGTTAATCTCTCTCGGATCGGGTTTAGGCCCAATCTGGTCATAATCCGTA
>NC_053022.1:9080783-9192824 GCF_003073215.2 Triticum urartu | reverse complement strand
ACGTTCCAGGTGGCCCCATTCAGTAGCGGATACCACGCTCTGCTAGTGCGGGAAGCGTTTACAATCTTCCAAGCAATACCCCATTATGGGTACATGAAGCTCAAGATGCCCGGGCCAAATGGAATTATCACTCTCGCTAGTGATCCGGACATAGCACTCCGCGCCGAAAGTAAGACAGCCACACTGGCCCTTGAGGCACTATCCGAAGCCCTAGCGGCTGAGGAACTGACTGTGCTACGCTCCACGGTGAACAGGGACGACGTGATACTCGACAAAAGATCCAAGTCCGCCTCCTTTAAACCAGCAGACGAAATAGTCAAATTCTAGGTCCATCCAACGAACCCCAATAAAGCAGCTTCCATCGGGGCATAATTAAACCCTGATGTAGATGCCGCACTGCGAGAATTCCTATGCGAGAACTGGGACATTTTCGCCTGGCACCCTTCAGACATGCCAGGAATCCCACGCAGGCTGGCCGAACACAGCTTAAATATCCTAAAAGGATTCAAACTTGTCAAACAAGCTCTTCGGCGTTTTTCCGAACCCAAGAGACAGGCCATGGGAGAGGAGCTAGCCAAGCTTTTGGAGGACGGATTCATCAGAGATATAAAACATTCGGACTGGCTAGCAAACCTGGTGATGGTACCAAAGAAGGACAAATCTTGGCGCCTGTGCGTTGAATTTAAAGACCTTAACAAGGCTTGCCCAAAGGATCCCTTCCCCCTCCCCCGCATTGATCAAATTATCGATGCGGCCGCAGGACACGATTCATTGTGTTTCCTCGACGCATATTCCGGCTACCACCAAATCAAGATGGCAGAGTCAGACCAAGCCGCATCGTTTCTCTGTTCGACGGCGCCGAGGCAGCACGTCCCGATCTGCGGTACACGCTGTTATCTCTGACCAAGCTCCAGCGCGGCAGGGCCTATGCCACCTGCTCGCAGATTCCGCCCGTCGCCGCTCACCTAGTTACATCCCGACGACCTCCAGGTATCCCCTCCGGCCTTGCTCCACTGCCCGTTTTCCCACGTCGCTGCATGTGGATCTTCCATAGTTCTTTGCCCAAAACGTAGCTCGTCCGGCGTACTTTCCATATTGCATTCTCGTCCTCACCTCACACCGTTTTAGACAAACACAGCTGTGTTGTTATCTTCCCTTAGGACAAGGAATATGCTTCTTTTTTGTCGTCGCATGTGTCATCAACTGTTATTGGCCAGTAATTGTTTCCTTTCTACCTCTTTTTTTGCAAACAGGGCTATCCATTTCACCTCGTTGCTATTGCGACCTTTTGGTGAACTTCACAAATCACTTTTTTCTTAAGAGTGTTTTGTGCAGTTGTACTAAAATGTCACACGGGCAACGTCTCTACATTTCAGTGCGACTGCACAAAGGGAGATTGGTTTTGCTCTATCCTCCTCATCCAACTCCGAGCCTAATCTTCTCCAACTAGTTAGTCTTAAGAGAGACCGCAAAGGTGATCGGCTTCTATTTGTGTGTTTATTGATTCATCAGCAGTCCTCTATTATCGTAATCACACTTGATATCTTTGGAAGAGGGACGCTCAGCTCTATTTTAGTGGAACTGCACAAAATGATCGGAATGTTGCATGCTCCAGACAGCTATTTTTATTCCAAACATGCCTTGTTGATTTAGACAGAGCTGGGGGGACGTTGCTACCAATGAAAGCATGGATCAATTTTAATTTAACACCTTCTCACAACTTTGTCTTCAGTTGTGATGTAATTATTAGCTCTGATCTGCTAATAATTGACATGCATTAGCAAGGAAGTTAGTTTTTTATTCTTTCCGAAAGAGCATCGATGGCAAGACACGCGAAACAAAAGCTGAAAGCTCACACCATTGTACAATTTCATGTCGCTAGAAAATTATTTGTATAGTACGTCAATTATGTAAAAAAATGATGGAAGCTTTATAGCATTGCCAGAAGCCTCTTCATCATCCGGGTCCATGTGCCATGTACAAAATTATACTCCTTCGTTCCTAAATATTTGTCTTTTTACAAATTTCAAACGGGCATATTTTAGAGTGTAGATTCACTCATTTTGCTTCGTATGTGTACTCCCTCTGTTCCTAAATATTTTATTCGTCTTTCTAGAGATTTCAACAAGTGACTACATACGGAGCAAAATGAGTGAATCTACACTCTAAAATATGTATATATACATCCGTATGTGCCAGTCCATTTGAAATCTCTAAAAATACAAATATTTGAGTAGTCACTCGTTGAAATCTCTAGAAAGACAAATACTCCGGAGTATATTTAAGAACCGAGGGGTAGTGCACAACCGCATGGGAGACTCAGCCCGGTCGTTGCGCCGCATTAATAGTGAGTAATGAGCAGTCAAATCATAAGCCCCACCTTTCCCACTATAAGTTGCTCTGAAGAAGCAACCATCAATACGCTCTTCTTCGAATCCGCTCATACTACTCCATCCGTCACTGTTTATACAGCGCGCTTCAGAAAAAATAAATTCTGTGGGACCAAGGCGACTAGCGATCGGCCTGAAAAATAGCATTGGTAGTTATAGCATGGCGTCTATTACTAGATGGAATAATGCGTACACACATGCATGCAGTGCTTCCACCCCGGTTACACACATGCATGCACTCCGTAGTATTACAGTACATGGAGAGAAAATTGTGGACTTGATTGCGGTTACCACGCCCTAATTAATTGAGCATTAAACCAAACGCGTCTAAAGTCTCTTTGGTGGTGGAAATGCATTGAGAGAAATGCATCATAATGAAGCGCGCCCTATAAACTGTGACGGAGGGTGGAGTAGTATGAAGGTGCAAAACCAAGTACGCGTATTAGTACTGCGCTTGGCTCTTCGCACCTTCATGAAGTCGAACAATGATGGTACTCCGCATGTTGGGTACTACAGTGTATGCCTGACACCGAATGGACTGATGCATGTCCACCGAGGGTAGGTTGCATTAGTCAAAAGGCGTAAGCGAGCTTCACCTTGTCCTGCAAGCTTCTCCTCGTTCTGCGAGTTGACGGGACACACCAAAAAGTAGTGCTAGTCCATACTCCCTCCTTTCCGGTTAATATGGCTTAATCTTTTTTGCGGGTAAATGAGAGAGCTTTATTCATATATAAGCATTCTTAGGACGATCAGCCAAGACATTGGTCACTAGGAAGCCAAAAAAAGAAGTAGGAAGCAAGGTGTATCATCAAGCCAGCAAAGTTGACAGGACACAGCAAAGTAATGCGAGTCCATGCTGCCTCCTCTCCGGTTAACATGGCTTAATTTCAAACGAGATAAATACACTGTCTGTCACTGTATATTTGTAAAAATTCGATCAGTGGACTTCATAATAAGTTCATTGCGCTCAATATATATATTTTCCGGTGTTCATACGGTCACTAGCTCACCCTGACTAAGTATGTGTGTGCATGCACGTGTAGGTTGAGCACTTGAGCGTGACCGTGTGTGTTCCGTCTTCTGCTCGGACACGCATGCATTAGGGCGTCGCGCGCGTTTTTGCGTCCATGTGTACGTGTGACTGTTGCATACACGTAGGGGGAGTACGTGTAGGGGCCACTGAGGAGCAGTAAAATCACACAGTAAGTTAGTCGGAAGAAGCAACCATCATTTCACTCTTGAATGACACGTACGCAATATAAAATGGTTGATATGGAGAGAAAAAGAAAACCACTATATATACACTAGCAGGGTGCGTGTGAGAGACGGGTCAGGAGGTGAATGACATGTGGCCCCAGAGGGTGGCTGGCCCACCTATCATACAGCCAAAGGCAGGTGCAGTAGAGGGCCGAGGAGTAGTACGAAATCCTACGCACCTACGCACGCTAACCAAGGGCTAAGTGATCACTCGAATCGGAAGATCAATTGACTAGAAGCTACGCTAGACCCATGGAGGCGATGAGCGCGAGCATCAGCCGGCAGTGCCAGATGGTCCACGACGCCGGCCTGCGGCCCGGAAGGTAGTATTGCTTGAGGCCGCCAGGGCAAGGGGCCGCTTGGACGACAACTTCGTCTCCTTGTTCGACGAGGTCCTCGTCGGTTTCCTCGACAAGTTCACCGTCGTCAAGAAGCTTGCGGACGACTTTGGCGTAAGCCTCCAGCCGACGCGCCCAGGCTCTGCGATGCCCGCCACCCTCAATGGCCACTATGGTAACAACCTCTTCGACGCACTGGTGGCCCTGCGACTGCCTGCCGTCGCGCCGGAGAATGTCCACCTCGAGGTCGCGCTCGCCGCGCAGCGCCTGGCGCAGCAAGACACCATCGACATAATCACCCACGTCTACGCACAAATCGTCCATAAGGACTAGTACATGCAAGAGGAGGATGATAGGATGCTGGCCTTCTTGGAGCGCAGGGCAACCTTGGACGGCACTGTTCAGAAGCACGTTGAGCTCGCCGCCAACGCCACTGCTCCTCACACGTCGGTTGGTGACCCCGCGCACTAGGGCGTGAGGATGTCGTTGAACGTTGATGGATCCGTATGTATTTTTATCTTTCCGTCAAATCCATGTAGTAGTATATGATACTACAGTAATTATCTTACCTTTCGCATCAACTTCAAAATTTTCGTACATACTCCATGCATGAACGGCGCCAGAACCAAACTTCTCATTACTCTAGGAAAAATCGTTATTTTCTATCTATCGGTCGCGCCATGGAGCAGAACCAAATTTTACAAGTTACGAGTTCAAAAGGAAAAGCCTGCCGTGTTCGCGTCGCACCCACACACGGTTGGTCCGGCACGCCTCTCAAGCAGGAATGCGTGCGGTGTTGCATTTTTACTTACAAGTGGGACCACAGTTGAGCAAACCGACTATCGGCAAACCCCCACCTCGCCAACCGCGCGATGGCTGAGAAAAGAGGACAGGAGGGAGAAGAGATGGCTGTAGCATGGACTCCAAGAAAATTGGTGTCGGATGGGACTCGTGTGGGTGGCGTGTGCCGTACTGCTAGACGTGAATGCTAGTTATGGCCCATGCCGCCCCACTATATCGAGCGTATATCGAGGTACGTAGAACAAATTTCCTGCAGTCCGTGCTCAGCCATCCTCTATCTCTCTTCTCAGCCAGCCAGCGGACGTGCGGAGCCCATCATCTGTTTGCTCACATGTGGCCCCACATGTCAGTGAAAACGCAAGAGGACCCACTGAACCTGCACATCTTTCACCTCAACGTGCTGGTGATGAAAAACAAATCCAATAAAGATCTTCGGTGGCCGCTTTTGGAGTTCCTCAAGAGTAGTAAGATTCTATTTATAGTTTAACCCAAGATGCACATCTCGTGGCTTCAACTACCACTCTATTTTCTTTCATGACACGCCCTGGATGCTGGATGTCCCACGTGTCGGCAAAAGGAGGAAGAACCATACCAAATCTTCGGTTCTGCTCTCGGATTAGACTAGTTGTGCTAACTTAAAATTTTTATTGTGTACTCCCTCCGTTCCAAAATACTTGACTTCTATTTGTCCAAAAATGGATGTACCTATATACTAAGACATGTCTACATACATATATGTTTGACAAATAGAAGGCATGTATTGTGCAACGGAGGGAGTAGAATGGATGTACCTATATACTAAGACATGTCTAGATACATAAATATTTCGACAAATAGAAGGCATGTAGTATTGTGCAACGGAGGGAGTCGAATGGATGCAAGTTTTTGTATTGGGAAGAAGAGTACATCCATATATTGATAGAGCGCAATTTAGTAGATGTTCTATCACTTTTAGCTAGTATAGAATAGAGGCTAGACATGAGACTAGAAGCGAGGAAGCAACGTCTACTTCTTTACACTCGAAGAAGAAAGAAGCATGCTAGATCGAGCCTCCGCAGATCAATAATGAACGCATCGAGAAGGCACTAATCCAACTTACTACAGGAGTAGTAAAATGTATTCTTGTGGTTCTTGTTTTCTTTGGTCTTGCTTTTCTAGTCAAAATTATCGTTGGAGTTCGTGCAAAACGGAGGTCCGTTTGCGGTTGTGCGTTGGAGTTGGCCTTACAAGTGGGATCGCAGTTAAGGAAACCGAATATCGGCAAACCCCCACCTCGCCCGCCGCGCGATGACTAAAGTTAGAGAAACGACGAGGTTGAAGAGATTGCTCTCGCACGAACTCCAAGAAATAATATGGTGTCAGATGGATGTCATGGTGGTGGTGTGTTTCGTACTCCAGGACGTGAATGCTTGTTCTGGCCCTTGCCACCCTACTACTCCTACTACTTACTTCTACTATATACTATACTACTAGTATATCGAGGATTCGAGGTGCTGGTTACATACAACGAACACATTAACATATGGCTATAGTAAAAACACCCGCCCGATGCGCGAAGCATGTGAAGCTAGTACAAATAGTGTACTACTGTTGTTGATTGGCCTCATCTGATAACCTGTTGCAATGCACGTACAATTATGTATTCAGAAAATATTTTTTTGCCTCATCGCACCACTCACTCAGAGAAGCGACTCGAAAGCCATTCATAAATTTAGTAAGTTTATCGCAGGCATATCATTATATTACATAGTACAACAGGTCATCAACCCACATCGACAATGAGGATACATTATAAATACTAAAGTTTTCACCACACAACAAATAACAAGCAATGAAATGAACTTCAACTCAACCATTCCGCTGCATTGGAAACGCTTGCTTTGAACCACAAGTGATTCTCTGGGACGGGCCATCCGTTGTCGATCTAGAGACCAACGCAGGACTGATCATCTAGGCTTAAGGAGCCTACTATATCAGTACCAGGGTAGGGAACCACCCAAATGTCTGAGGTATAGACACAGTTGCTTCTCATAAATGTGTCAACAGCAGTTGGATCGCCTTTCACCATCATCGGATAGTTTTGTCCAAGGAAGAGCGAGTTTTCTCCAAGACTATCAATTTTGTGCCAGAGTGAAGGAGTTGGCGCTAGCACACTATTATCCATCCCGAATACCATGCAACGGGTGTTGGAATAGGTCCGGAGAGTGCGACCATGGGAGACTACACCTGCTTCCTTAGCAGTAACATCATCAGTGGGCTGTATACACACAAGAAGAGGTGATCCATCAGAATTAGTTGCCAGGCGCCACAGAGTATATCGGCGCTGCTCGTCCTCATGCTCGTGATCATCACCATCGTCATCTCCCCCTTGGTTATAAAAATCTTCAAGTATAGGTGGTGGGATGTTCACAGGACCTTGGAAACACAAGAAGAAGGTTAATTGGTAAAGGGAAACTTGCTAACCCGCATGCATGTGGATGAAACAATTATAATTACGGTGGAAGACAAACGTACCGAAACAACGAGGATGCCATGCATAAAGAGTGCCACGAGTGGTGCAAGCAAACACAAGGCCCTCGTATTCAATTGCATCACAGTACTCCTTCGTGCACAAAAACTGATTTTTGAGCAATATCCATCGAGTCAAATCATCAAGGACGACAACAAGCTTGTCAAAGATAGCAACAACATCATAGTTTTTTTAATTCCAAGAGCGGTTGGGAACTCGACAAATTGCTATCTTCCGTAGAAGACAGTCACCATGATCATATTTGAACGTGCGTACAACACCTGTGTGCTCAACCTCTGGGCAGTGTGCTGAGATTTTTGGAAGTGGAACCCGGTGACGAGTGTACACATTCACAAGTTCCCACTCGCAGTTGGACCCAATGTAAACAACCCAATCTCCATTTGCGCCCGCCCAAGCCTTGCCCTCAACCGATGGCATCTTAACATCACACGTATCATTATCAAGCGGCATCAACTTGCACAGGGTGAGGCCTCCGTCGTGCCGGTGCCAGTCATCAGTGTCATGGCGAAGAAGATAGGGGAGATCAAACCGCTCCTTGACCCTTGGGTTCCTTGCAATGATGTTATTAGTTGAGTCGAGAATGGGCTTGAATGAACCTGCCATGCTAGCCGAGGTGATGATGTCGCACCGATCAATGAGTTCGTCCACCACGTCATCTTTCAAATCGGGGCAAGAATAACGGGGTCGTTTCCTCCATGGAGAAGACGATCGAACAATGGCAGAAGAAAGGGTGAAGGGCTGAAGGAAAATGGAGGAGGGAGAGGAAGAGCGTGCGACAGCAGTTCCAAATCGAGAGGGAAAGGCAAGGAGTCGGTGGACGGTTGCGAGTTTGCCACGGTTCACGAAGAGGCGCCCCGGCCTACACGTCCGTTCAGAAATACTCCTACTACTCGCTGTCATCTCACTGATATGTTGGAACGGGACCACATGTCAACCAAACATGGTGTGTAATTTCTCCTACAAAATGCGATCTGGCCGCGTTGGCCCGAGGTGCCGCATTAGTTATCGACCTTTTTTTTAATGGCGTGCCGATCAGTTTTGAAGCACGACTAACTGGTACTGTATGCATAGAAAATATAAACTACTCTACCACTACCCCACCTCTAGTACTAGTAATATAAAAAAGATATATAGGCTGGAGCTTCAGCGCTTTCTTGCTAAGGGCTACCCACTTGCTTCTCACACTACCACCCTCTCTCTCCAGATCTAAAAAATAAGGCCCCTGTCTCCCTCCTCACCGGTGGTCACAGATCCGCCAGGGAAGAGAAGGACGTGCAGCGTTGACGCACTCGTCGTCGGCGAGCAAGGTCACGCACTGACGACAAGGCTGTCCTCTCAGACCTAGCGCCCGCGCGGGATGGCCTCCGTCCCCAAGCTCGCTGCCGTAATGTGTGCGGAGGACGACGACCATGAGTGAAGCCACTTCCCGCCGACCATCAGGTATTCTACCTCTTTTCGAACCATAACCTTGTTCTATTGCCCCATCTGCTACGTCGTTGCATGTGGATCTTTTTCCACTCCACCATCTTCCCAATTTGCTATCCTCTACTCTGCTAGCCACGCAGACAAAAACCATAATTTGCACTATTAAAGGAAACCCTACTTCATGCAGACTAATCCATGTCTGGGTCGAATAAGGAAAGGAAGGGAGACTGTACTGTCCAAGAGAGTAGGCTTCGAACCGGCATCTAGGTTGAAAAGGGGAAAATCAGTAGCTAAGGAACCAGTCTCGTGTCTCTTGGTTGAAGAAGGGTAGAAAGGCATGACAACGCAATAGAGAATGACTTGGTCGATCGGTTTGTTGTCCTCGCATAGGAAAAAGGTGGCTGAAGAGAACAAAAATGGGACCGTAATCCACATATGCTGCTTGCATATTTGTTGCTCTGGGCAACCATACCTCCCTCACCACTCTGCGTCCATGGTGGTACATCGTACTGGTGCACCCACTATCCGAATGGGCCTCCCATGCTCTTATCACCACTTTTTTGCTGTTAGTATAACGCCAGCTAAGGGAGTCCTGGATTAGGGGGTGTCCGGATAGCCGGACTATACCTTCAGCCGGACTCCTGGACTATGAAGATACAAGATTGAAGACTTCGTCCCGTGTCCAGAAGAGACTTTCCTTGGCGTGGAAGGCAAGCTTGGCGATGCGGATATGTAGATCTCCTACCATTGTAACCGACTCTGTGTAACCCTAGCCCTCTCCGGTGTCTATATAAACCGGAGGGTTTTAGTCCGTAGGACAAAACAACAATCATACCATAGGCTAGCTTCTATGGTTTAGCCTCCTTGATCTCGTGGTAGATCTACTCTTGTACTACCCATATCATCAATATTAATCAAGCAGGAGTAGGATTTTACCTCCATCGAGAGGGCCCGAACCTGGGTAAAAACATCGTGTCCCTAGTCTCCTGTTACCATCTGCCTAGACGCACAGTTCGGGACCCCCTACCCGAGATCCACCGGTTTTGACACCGACATTGGTGCTTTCATTGAGAGTTCCTCTGTGTCGTCGCCATCAGGAAGGATGCCTCATCCCGTCTGTAAAGACGGCCCCGTTGCTAAGGGAGCTTTGGTTGTCGGCCAAACTCTCCGGCTTGGCGGTTTTCTTATGACCGCCCGTTCGGCTGCTGCGCCGATGATGATCTCACGGGTCATCAATAACAATCTTCATGTCAGCTCGGAACTCACCGAGCAGTTAGGTCCAATGGAGCTCTCTTCCATAAACGAGCTCTTGGATCGTATCGCCGCCCTAGGAGTCGCTACGGATTACGACCAGATTGGGCCTAAACCCGATCTGAGAGAGATTAACTCTCCCCAAGTCACCCATCATGTTGCCGTGGTAGAGGGACAGTGCGGCGACCATTCATCTATCTTAAGGACTAGCTAAGTCCAGATTCCCGATCCCTCCAAGCCGGATACCCGCGGAGGGGAGGATATCACTCAAGACCTGAACTTAGAGTCAGGCGACGGGCTGAATTCATTGGACAACATCCAAGGATCCAAACTTGCGAGTTCGGAAACTCCTTGGCCTCTGAGTTTCAGATTGGGCGAGGTTTCATATTTAATTACACCCACCCACCCGAACATAAGCGATCTATCCGAAATCAGGCAAAAGCCCGAAGAAACAGTACATCATTACTGGGCCAGATTCCTCCTGGTTATGAACAGGCTAAAGGACTGCCACGAGGAAGACGCAATCTCAATCTTCTGCAATAATTGCACGGACAAGGGAATCCTCAACGCCATAAGTCGCCGTGATATTACACTCTTCGCTGACTTGGCGTCCATAGTACGAAAGTACTGTGCGATGGAAAGCGCCTGGAAAACCGAAATAAAATTTTGGGACGATCCGGCCCTGAATACAAAGCCAGTCCGAAATAAGAGGGTGCATCATCGTCACACACCCGGGTTAAATACCAAAAAGCAAAAACCCTCTACAGGGCATGGAACCGTACTGGAGGGATGGCTTAATAGACCCTGTAAAATTCACAGTACAGAGGGCGCCACACCAACTCACAGCCTTAGAGCATGTTGGATACTCCGGCAGGTGGCCAAAATTGGCGAAGATCTCCTACTTCCGGAGGCCACAGAATGCCACCCCAGGGACACCAGTACGGTATTAACAGTCTTTGAGACTTTCGCATCAAATAATATGCGAAAAAGAATGCTCCACAGCCTTGCCGAAGTCTACCAAGTAGCAACAATAAACCCATGGAGTGACACGGCTATTACTTTTAATGCCAGTGACGAACCTAAATTCTGAACAGCCCGAGCACCAGCCGTATTGGTCCTCAGTCCAATAGTGGACGGCTTTCGCCTTACCAAGGTACTCCTGGATGGAGGCAGCGGATTGAACCTCATTTATGAGGAAACCCTTTGAAAAATGGAAATAGACTGGAACCGCATTGAGCGAAGCAGCACAACCTAGAGAGGAATAATCCCCAGTCGGGAAGCGCGCTGCACAGGAAAAATCACACTAGATGTGGTGTTCGGCACGCCGGATAATGACAGGTCCGAAGAGGTCACGTTCCAGGTGGCCCCATTCAGTAGCGGATACCACGCTCTGCTAGTGCGGGAAGCGTTTACAATCTTCCAAGCAATACCCCATTATGGGTACATGAAGCTCAAGATGCCCGGGCCAAATGGAATTATCACTCTCGCTAGTGATCCGGACATAGCACTCCGCGCCGAAAGTAAGACAGCCACACTGGCCCTTGAGGCACTATCCGAAGCCCTAGCGGCTGAGGAACTGACTGTGCTACGCTCCACGGTGAACAGGGACGACGTGATACTCGACAAAAGATCCAAGTCCGCCTCCTTTAAACCAGCAGACGAAATAGTCAAATTCTAGGTCCATCCAACGAACCCCAATAAAGCAGCTTCCATCGGGGCATAATTAAACCCTGATGTAGATGCCGCACTGCGAGAATTCCTATGCGAGAACTGGGACATTTTCGCCTGGCACCCTTCAGACATGCCAGGAATCCCACGCAGGCTGGCCGAACACAGCTTAAATATCCTAAAAGGATTCAAACTTGTCAAACAAGCTCTTCGGCGTTTTTCCGAACCCAAGAGACAGGCCATGGGAGAGGAGCTAGCCAAGCTTTTGGAGGACGGATTCATCAGAGATATAAAACATTCGGACTGGCTAGCAAACCTGGTGATGGTACCAAAGAAGGACAAATCTTGGCGCCTGTGCGTTGAATTTAAAGACCTTAACAAGGCTTGCCCAAAGGATCCCTTCCCCCTCCCCCGCATTGATCAAATTATCGATGCGGCCGCAGGACACGATTCATTGTGTTTCCTCGACGCATATTCCGGCTACCACCAAATCAAGATGGCAGAGTCAGACCAAGCCGCATCGTTTCTCTGTTCGACGGCGCCGAGGCAGCACGTCCCGATCTGCGGTACACGCTGTTATCTCTGACCAAGCTCCAGCGCGGCAGGGCCTATGCCACCTGCTCGCAGATTCCGCCCGTCGCCGCTCACCTAGTTACATCCCGACGACCTCCAGGTATCCCCTCCGGCCTTGCTCCACTGCCCGTTTTCCCACGTCGCTGCATGTGGATCTTCCATAGTTCTTTGCCCAAAACGTAGCTCGTCCGGCGTACTTTCCATATTGCATTCTCGTCCTCACCTCACACCGTTTTAGACAAACACAGCTGTGTTGTTATCTTCCCTTAGGACAAGGAATATGCTTCTTTTTTGTCGTCGCATGTGTCATCAACTGTTATTGGCCAGTAATTGTTTCCTTTCTACCTCTTTTTTTGCAAACAGGGCTATCCATTTCACCTCGTTGCTATTGCGACCTTTTGGTGAACTTCACAAATCACTTTTTTCTTAAGAGTGTTTTGTGCAGTTGTACTAAAATGTCACACGGGCAACGTCTCTACATTTCAGTGCGACTGCACAAAGGGAGATTGGTTTTGCTCTATCCTCCTCATCCAACTCCGAGCCTAATCTTCTCCAACTAGTTAGTCTTAAGAGAGACCGCAAAGGTGATCGGCTTCTATTTGTGTGTTTATTGATTCATCAGCAGTCCTCTATTATCGTAATCACACTTGATATCTTTGGAAGAGGGACGCTCAGCTCTATTTTAGTGGAACTGCACAAAATGATCGGAATGTTGCATGCTCCAGACAGCTATTTTTATTCCAAACATGCCTTGTTGATTTAGACAGAGCTGGGGGGACGTTGCTACCAATGAAAGCATGGATCAATTTTAATTTAACACCTTCTCACAACTTTGTCTTCAGTTGTGATGTAATTATTAGCTCTGATCTGCTAATAATTGACATGCATTAGCAAGGAAGTTAGTTTTTTATTCTTTCCGAAAGAGCATCGATGGCAAGACACGCGAAACAAAAGCTGAAAGCTCACACCATTGTACAATTTCATGTCGCTAGAAAATTATTTGTATAGTACGTCAATTATGTAAAAAAATGATGGAAGCTTTATAGCATTGCCAGAAGCCTCTTCATCATCCGGGTCCATGTGCCATGTACAAAATTATACTCCTTCGTTCCTAAATATTTGTCTTTTTACAAATTTCAAACGGGCATATTTTAGAGTGTAGATTCACTCATTTTGCTTCGTATGTGTACTCCCTCTGTTCCTAAATATTTTATTCGTCTTTCTAGAGATTTCAACAAGTGACTACATACGGAGCAAAATGAGTGAATCTACACTCTAAAATATGTATATATACATCCGTATGTGCCAGTCCATTTGAAATCTCTAAAAATACAAATATTTGAGTAGTCACTCGTTGAAATCTCTAGAAAGACAAATACTCCGGAGTATATTTAAGAACCGAGGGGTAGTGCACAACCGCATGGGAGACTCAGCCCGGTCGTTGCGCCGCATTAATAGTGAGTAATGAGCAGTCAAATCATAAGCCCCACCTTTCCCACTATAAGTTGCTCTGAAGAAGCAACCATCAATACGCTCTTCTTCGAATCCGCTCATACTACTCCATCCGTCACTGTTTATACAGCGCGCTTCAGAAAAAATAAATTCTGTGGGACCAAGGCGACTAGCGATCGGCCTGAAAAATAGCATTGGTAGTTATAGCATGGCGTCTATTACTAGATGGAATAATGCGTACACACATGCATGCAGTGCTTCCACCCCGGTTACACACATGCATGCACTCCGTAGTATTACAGTACATGGAGAGAAAATTGTGGACTTGATTGCGGTTACCACGCCCTAATTAATTGAGCATTAAACCAAACGCGTCTAAAGTCTCTTTGGTGGTGGAAATGCATTGAGAGAAATGCATCATAATGAAGCGCGCCCTATAAACTGTGACGGAGGGTGGAGTAGTATGAAGGTGCAAAACCAAGTACGCGTATTAGTACTGCGCTTGGCTCTTCGCACCTTCATGAAGTCGAACAATGATGGTACTCCGCATGTTGGGTACTACAGTGTATGCCTGACACCGAATGGACTGATGCATGTCCACCGAGGGTAGGTTGCATTAGTCAAAAGGCGTAAGCGAGCTTCACCTTGTCCTGCAAGCTTCTCCTCGTTCTGCGAGTTGACGGGACACACCAAAAAGTAGTGCTAGTCCATACTCCCTCCTTTCCGGTTAATATGGCTTAATCTTTTTTGCGGGTAAATGAGAGAGCTTTATTCATATATAAGCATTCTTAGGACGATCAGCCAAGACATTGGTCACTAGGAAGCCAAAAAAAGAAGTAGGAAGCAAGGTGTATCATCAAGCCAGCAAAGTTGACAGGACACAGCAAAGTAATGCGAGTCCATGCTGCCTCCTCTCCGGTTAACATGGCTTAATTTCAAACGAGATAAATACACTGTCTGTCACTGTATATTTGTAAAAATTCGATCAGTGGACTTCATAATAAGTTCATTGCGCTCAATATATATATTTTCCGGTGTTCATACGGTCACTAGCTCACCCTGACTAAGTATGTGTGTGCATGCACGTGTAGGTTGAGCACTTGAGCGTGACCGTGTGTGTTCCGTCTTCTGCTCGGACACGCATGCATTAGGGCGTCGCGCGCGTTTTTGCGTCCATGTGTACGTGTGACTGTTGCATACACGTAGGGGGAGTACGTGTAGGGGCCACTGAGGAGCAGTAAAATCACACAGTAAGTTAGTCGGAAGAAGCAACCATCATTTCACTCTTGAATGACACGTACGCAATATAAAATGGTTGATATGGAGAGAAAAAGAAAACCACTATATATACACTAGCAGGGTGCGTGTGAGAGACGGGTCAGGAGGTGAATGACATGTGGCCCCAGAGGGTGGCTGGCCCACCTATCATACAGCCAAAGGCAGGTGCAGTAGAGGGCCGAGGAGTAGTACGAAATCCTACGCACCTACGCACGCTAACCAAGGGCTAAGTGATCACTCGAATCGGAAGATCAATTGACTAGAAGCTACGCTAGACCCATGGAGGCGATGAGCGCGAGCATCAGCCGGCAGTGCCAGATGGTCCACGACGCCGGCCTGCGGCCCGGAAGGTAGTATTGCTTGAGGCCGCCAGGGCAAGGGGCCGCTTGGACGACAACTTCGTCTCCTTGTTCGACGAGGTCCTCGTCGGTTTCCTCGACAAGTTCACCGTCGTCAAGAAGCTTGCGGACGACTTTGGCGTAAGCCTCCAGCCGACGCGCCCAGGCTCTGCGATGCCCGCCACCCTCAATGGCCACTATGGTAACAACCTCTTCGACGCACTGGTGGCCCTGCGACTGCCTGCCGTCGCGCCGGAGAATGTCCACCTCGAGGTCGCGCTCGCCGCGCAGCGCCTGGCGCAGCAAGACACCATCGACATAATCACCCACGTCTACGCACAAATCGTCCATAAGGACTAGTACATGCAAGAGGAGGATGATAGGATGCTGGCCTTCTTGGAGCGCAGGGCAACCTTGGACGGCACTGTTCAGAAGCACGTTGAGCTCGCCGCCAACGCCACTGCTCCTCACACGTCGGTTGGTGACCCCGCGCACTAGGGCGTGAGGATGTCGTTGAACGTTGATGGATCCGTATGTATTTTTATCTTTCCGTCAAATCCATGTAGTAGTATATGATACTACAGTAATTATCTTACCTTTCGCATCAACTTCAAAATTTTCGTACATACTCCATGCATGAACGGCGCCAGAACCAAACTTCTCATTACTCTAGGAAAAATCGTTATTTTCTATCTATCGGTCGCGCCATGGAGCAGAACCAAATTTTACAAGTTACGAGTTCAAAAGGAAAAGCCTGCCGTGTTCGCGTCGCACCCACACACGGTTGGTCCGGCACGCCTCTCAAGCAGGAATGCGTGCGGTGTTGCATTTTTACTTACAAGTGGGACCACAGTTGAGCAAACCGACTATCGGCAAACCCCCACCTCGCCAACCGCGCGATGGCTGAGAAAAGAGGACAGGAGGGAGAAGAGATGGCTGTAGCATGGACTCCAAGAAAATTGGTGTCGGATGGGACTCGTGTGGGTGGCGTGTGCCGTACTGCTAGACGTGAATGCTAGTTATGGCCCATGCCGCCCCACTATATCGAGCGTATATCGAGGTACGTAGAACAAATTTCCTGCAGTCCGTGCTCAGCCATCCTCTATCTCTCTTCTCAGCCAGCCAGCGGACGTGCGGAGCCCATCATCTGTTTGCTCACATGTGGCCCCACATGTCAGTGAAAACGCAAGAGGACCCACTGAACCTGCACATCTTTCACCTCAACGTGCTGGTGATGAAAAACAAATCCAATAAAGATCTTCGGTGGCCGCTTTTGGAGTTCCTCAAGAGTAGTAAGATTCTATTTATAGTTTAACCCAAGATGCACATCTCGTGGCTTCAACTACCACTCTATTTTCTTTCATGACACGCCCTGGATGCTGGATGTCCCACGTGTCGGCAAAAGGAGGAAGAACCATACCAAATCTTCGGTTCTGCTCTCGGATTAGACTAGTTGTGCTAACTTAAAATTTTTATTGTGTACTCCCTCCGTTCCAAAATACTTGACTTCTATTTGTCCAAAAATGGATGTACCTATATACTAAGACATGTCTACATACATATATGTTTGACAAATAGAAGGCATGTATTGTGCAACGGAGGGAGTAGAATGGATGTACCTATATACTAAGACATGTCTAGATACATAAATATTTCGACAAATAGAAGGCATGTAGTATTGTGCAACGGAGGGAGTCGAATGGATGCAAGTTTTTGTATTGGGAAGAAGAGTACATCCATATATTGATAGAGCGCAATTTAGTAGATGTTCTATCACTTTTAGCTAGTATAGAATAGAGGCTAGACATGAGACTAGAAGCGAGGAAGCAACGTCTACTTCTTTACACTCGAAGAAGAAAGAAGCATGCTAGATCGAGCCTCCGCAGATCAATAATGAACGCATCGAGAAGGCACTAATCCAACTTACTACAGGAGTAGTAAAATGTATTCTTGTGGTTCTTGTTTTCTTTGGTCTTGCTTTTCTAGTCAAAATTATCGTTGGAGTTCGTGCAAAACGGAGGTCCGTTTGCGGTTGTGCGTTGGAGTTGGCCTTACAAGTGGGATCGCAGTTAAGGAAACCGAATATCGGCAAACCCCCACCTCGCCCGCCGCGCGATGACTAAAGTTAGAGAAACGACGAGGTTGAAGAGATTGCTCTCGCACGAACTCCAAGAAATAATATGGTGTCAGATGGATGTCATGGTGGTGGTGTGTTTCGTACTCCAGGACGTGAATGCTTGTTCTGGCCCTTGCCACCCTACTACTCCTACTACTTACTTCTACTATATACTATACTACTAGTATATCGAGGATTCGAGGTGCTGGTTACATACAACGAACACATTAACATATGGCTATAGTAAAAACACCCGCCCGATGCGCGAAGCATGTGAAGCTAGTACAAATAGTGTACTACTGTTGTTGATTGGCCTCATCTGATAACCTGTTGCAATGCACGTACAATTATGTATTCAGAAAATATTTTTTTGCCTCATCGCACCACTCACTCAGAGAAGCGACTCGAAAGCCATTCATAAATTTAGTAAGTTTATCGCAGGCATATCATTATATTACATAGTACAACAGGTCATCAACCCACATCGACAATGAGGATACATTATAAATACTAAAGTTTTCACCACACAACAAATAACAAGCAATGAAATGAACTTCAACTCAACCATTCCGCTGCATTGGAAACGCTTGCTTTGAACCACAAGTGATTCTCTGGGACGGGCCATCCGTTGTCGATCTAGAGACCAACGCAGGACTGATCATCTAGGCTTAAGGAGCCTACTATATCAGTACCAGGGTAGGGAACCACCCAAATGTCTGAGGTATAGACACAGTTGCTTCTCATAAATGTGTCAACAGCAGTTGGATCGCCTTTCACCATCATCGGATAGTTTTGTCCAAGGAAGAGCGAGTTTTCTCCAAGACTATCAATTTTGTGCCAGAGTGAAGGAGTTGGCGCTAGCACACTATTATCCATCCCGAATACCATGCAACGGGTGTTGGAATAGGTCCGGAGAGTGCGACCATGGGAGACTACACCTGCTTCCTTAGCAGTAACATCATCAGTGGGCTGTATACACACAAGAAGAGGTGATCCATCAGAATTAGTTGCCAGGCGCCACAGAGTATATCGGCGCTGCTCGTCCTCATGCTCGTGATCATCACCATCGTCATCTCCCCCTTGGTTATAAAAATCTTCAAGTATAGGTGGTGGGATGTTCACAGGACCTTGGAAACACAAGAAGAAGGTTAATTGGTAAAGGGAAACTTGCTAACCCGCATGCATGTGGATGAAACAATTATAATTACGGTGGAAGACAAACGTACCGAAACAACGAGGATGCCATGCATAAAGAGTGCCACGAGTGGTGCAAGCAAACACAAGGCCCTCGTATTCAATTGCATCACAGTACTCCTTCGTGCACAAAAACTGATTTTTGAGCAATATCCATCGAGTCAAATCATCAAGGACGACAACAAGCTTGTCAAAGATAGCAACAACATCATAGTTTTTTTAATTCCAAGAGCGGTTGGGAACTCGACAAATTGCTATCTTCCGTAGAAGACAGTCACCATGATCATATTTGAACGTGCGTACAACACCTGTGTGCTCAACCTCTGGGCAGTGTGCTGAGATTTTTGGAAGTGGAACCCGGTGACGAGTGTACACATTCACAAGTTCCCACTCGCAGTTGGACCCAATGTAAACAACCCAATCTCCATTTGCGCCCGCCCAAGCCTTGCCCTCAACCGATGGCATCTTAACATCACACGTATCATTATCAAGCGGCATCAACTTGCACAGGGTGAGGCCTCCGTCGTGCCGGTGCCAGTCATCAGTGTCATGGCGAAGAAGATAGGGGAGATCAAACCGCTCCTTGACCCTTGGGTTCCTTGCAATGATGTTATTAGTTGAGTCGAGAATGGGCTTGAATGAACCTGCCATGCTAGCCGAGGTGATGATGTCGCACCGATCAATGAGTTCGTCCACCACGTCATCTTTCAAATCGGGGCAAGAATAACGGGGTCGTTTCCTCCATGGAGAAGACGATCGAACAATGGCAGAAGAAAGGGTGAAGGGCTGAAGGAAAATGGAGGAGGGAGAGGAAGAGCGTGCGACAGCAGTTCCAAATCGAGAGGGAAAGGCAAGGAGTCGGTGGACGGTTGCGAGTTTGCCACGGTTCACGAAGAGGCGCCCCGGCCTACACGTCCGTTCAGAAATACTCCTACTACTCGCTGTCATCTCACTGATATGTTGGAACGGGACCACATGTCAACCAAACATGGTGTGTAATTTCTCCTACAAAATGCGATCTGGCCGCGTTGGCCCGAGGTGCCGCATTAGTTATCGACCTTTTTTTTAATGGCGTGCCGATCAGTTTTGAAGCACGACTAACTGGTACTGTATGCATAGAAAATATAAACTACTCTACCACTACCCCACCTCTAGTACTAGTAATATAAAAAAGATATATAGGCTGGAGCTTCAGCGCTTTCTTGCTAAGGGCTACCCACTTGCTTCTCACACTACCACCCTCTCTCTCCAGATCTAAAAAATAAGGCCCCTGTCTCCCTCCTCACCGGTGGTCACAGATCCGCCAGGGAAGAGAAGGACGTGCAGCGTTGACGCACTCGTCGTCGGCGAGCAAGGTCACGCACTGACGACAAGGCTGTCCTCTCAGACCTAGCGCCCGCGCGGGATGGCCTCCGTCCCCAAGCTCGCTGCCGTAATGTGTGCGGAGGACGACGACCATGAGTGAAGCCACTTCCCGCCGACCATCAGGTATTCTACCTCTTTTCGAACCATAACCTTGTTCTATTGCCCCATCTGCTACGTCGTTGCATGTGGATCTTTTTCCACTCCACCATCTTCCCAATTTGCTATCCTCTACTCTGCTAGCCACGCAGACAAAAACCATAATTTGCACTATTAAAGGAAACCCTACTTCATGCAGACTAATCCATGTCTGGGTCGAATAAGGAAAGGAAGGGAGACTGTACTGTCCAAGAGAGTAGGCTTCGAACCGGCATCTAGGTTGAAAAGGGGAAAATCAGTAGCTAAGGAACCAGTCTCGTGTCTCTTGGTTGAAGAAGGGTAGAAAGGCATGACAACGCAATAGAGAATGACTTGGTCGATCGGTTTGTTGTCCTCGCATAGGAAAAAGGTGGCTGAAGAGAACAAAAATGGGACCGTAATCCACATATGCTGCTTGCATATTTGTTGCTCTGGGCAACCATACCTCCCTCACCACTCTGCGTCCATGGTGGTACATCGTACTGGTGCACCCACTATCCGAATGGGCCTCCCATGCTCTTATCACCACTTTTTTGCTGTTAGTATAACGCCAGCTAAGGGAGTCCTGGATTAGGGGGTGTCCGGATAGCCGGACTATACCTTCAGCCGGACTCCTGGACTATGAAGATACAAGATTGAAGACTTCGTCCCGTGTCCAGAAGAGACTTTCCTTGGCGTGGAAGGCAAGCTTGGCGATGCGGATATGTAGATCTCCTACCATTGTAACCGACTCTGTGTAACCCTAGCCCTCTCCGGTGTCTATATAAACCGGAGGGTTTTAGTCCGTAGGACAAAACAACAATCATACCATAGGCTAGCTTCTATGGTTTAGCCTCCTTGATCTCGTGGTAGATCTACTCTTGTACTACCCATATCATCAATATTAATCAAGCAGGAGTAGGATTTTACCTCCATCGAGAGGGCCCGAACCTGGGTAAAAACATCGTGTCCCTAGTCTCCTGTTACCATCTGCCTAGACGCACAGTTCGGGACCCCCTACCCGAGATCCACCGGTTTTGACACCGACATTGGTGCTTTCATTGAGAGTTCCTCTGTGTCGTCGCCATCAGGAAGGATGCCTCATCCCGTCTGTAAAGACGGCCCCGTTGCTAAGGGAGCTTTGGTTGTCGGCCAAACTCTCCGGCTTGGCGGTTTTCTTATGACCGCCCGTTCGGCTGCTGCGCCGATGATGATCTCACGGGTCATCAATAACAATCTTCATGTCAGCTCGGAACTCACCGAGCAGTTAGGTCCAATGGAGCTCTCTTCCATAAACGAGCTCTTGGATCGTATCGCCGCCCTAGGAGTCGCTACGGATTACGACCAGATTGGGCCTAAACCCGATCTGAGAGAGATTAACTCTCCCCAAGTCACCCATCATGTTGCCGTGGTAGAGGGACAGTGCGGCGACCATTCATCTATCTTAAGGACTAGCTAAGTCCAGATTCCCGATCCCTCCAAGCCGGATACCCGCGGAGGGGAGGATATCACTCAAGACCTGAACTTAGAGTCAGGCGACGGGCTGAATTCATTGGACAACATCCAAGGATCCAAACTTGCGAGTTCGGAAACTCCTTGGCCTCTGAGTTTCAGATTGGGCGAGGTTTCATATTTAATTACACCCACCCACCCGAACATAAGCGATCTATCCGAAATCAGGCAAAAGCCCGAAGAAACAGTACATCATTACTGGGCCAGATTCCTCCTGGTTATGAACAGGCTAAAGGACTGCCACGAGGAAGACGCAATCTCAATCTTCTGCAATAATTGCACGGACAAGGGAATCCTCAACGCCATAAGTCGCCGTGATATTACACTCTTCGCTGACTTGGCGTCCATAGTACGAAAGTACTGTGCGATGGAAAGCGCCTGGAAAACCGAAATAAAATTTTGGGACGATCCGGCCCTGAATACAAAGCCAGTCCGAAATAAGAGGGTGCATCATCGTCACACACCCGGGTTAAATACCAAAAAGCAAAAACCCTCTACAGGGCATGGAACCGTACTGGAAACGGCATTCATCACACCATACGGCCCATTCTGCTTCAACACAATGACCTTCGGGCTCAAAAACGCTGGCGCAACATATCTGCGCATGATTCAGACATGTCTGGCAAACCAGAGCGGCAAAACAGTGGAGCCATACGTAGATGATGTGGTCGTAAAAACAAGACATGTCGAATCTCTAGTAGATGACTTGAGGCTCACATTTGATAACCTCCGAACATACGACATCAAGCTCCACCCGGAAAAATGCGTTTTCGGCGTTCCAGCAGGAAAGCTCTGAAGGAAATATGCCCTAGAGGCAATAATAAAGTTATTATTTATTTCCTTATAATCATGATAAATGTTTATTATTCATGCTAGAATTGTATTAACCGGAAACATAATACATGTGTGAATACATAGACAAACAAAGTGTCACTAGTATGCCTCTACTTGACTAGCTCGTTAATCAAAGATGGTTATGTTTCCTAACCATGAACAATGAGTTGTTATTTGATTAATGGGATCACATCATTAAGAGAATGATCTGATTGACATGACCCATTCCATTAACTTAGCACCCGATCGTTTAGTATGTTGCTATTGCTTTCTTCATGACTTATACATGTTCCTATAACTATGAGATTATGCAACTCCCGTTTGCCGGAGGAACACTTTGTGTGCTACCAAACGTCACAACGTAAATGGGTGATTATAAAGGAGCTCTACAGGTGTCTCCAAAGGTACATGTTGGGTTGGCGTATTTCGAGATTAGGATTTGTCACTCCGATTGTCGGAGAGGTATCTCTGGGCCCTCTCGGTAATACACATCACATAAGCCTTGCAAGCATTACAACTAATATGTTAGTTGTGAGATGATGTATTACGGAACGAGTAAAGAGACTTGCCGGTAACGAGATTGAACTAGGTATTGGATACCGACGATCGAATCTCGGGCAAGTAACATACCGATGACAAAGGGAACAATGTATGTTGTTATGCGGTCTGACCGATAAAGATCTTCGTGAATATGTAGGAGCCAATATGGGCATCAGGTCGCTATTGGTTATTGACCGGGAGACGTGTCTCGGTCATGTCTACATTGGTCTCTCGAACCGTAGGGTCCGAACGCTTAAGGTTACGATGACAGTTATATTATGAGTTTATGCATTTTGATGTACCGAAGGTTGTTCGGAGTCCGGATGTGATCACGGGACATGACGAGAGTCTCGAAATGGTCGAGACGTAAAGATTGATATATTGGAAGCCTATGTTTGGACATCGGAACTATTCCGGGTGAAATCGGGATTTTACCGGAGTACCGGGAGGGTTACCGGAACCCCTCTGGAGCTATATGGGCCATAGTGGGCCTTAGTGGAATAGAGAAGGGGCTGCCCTAGATGGGCTGCGCGCCTCCCCCTTCCCCTAGTCCTATTAGGACTAGGAGAGGTGGCCGGCCCCCTCCTCCTCTTTTCCCCTCCGAGGAATCCTAGTTGGACTAGGATTGGAGGGGGAATCCTACTCCCAGAGGGAGTAGGACTCTCCTGCGCCTCCCTCCTTGGCCGGCCAGCCTCCCCCCTCTACTCCTTTATATACGGAGGTAGGGGACACCTCTAGACACACAAGTTGATCCACGTGATCTATTCCTTAGCCGTGTGCGGTGCCCCCTGCCACCATATACCTCGATAATACTGTAGCGGAGCTTAGGCGAAGCCCTGCTGCTGTAGTACATCAAGATCATCACCACGCCGTCGTGCTGACGGAACTGTTCCCCGACACTTTGCTGGATCGGAGTCCGGGGATCGTCATCGAGCTGAACGTGTGCTCGAACTCGGAGGTGCCGTAGTTTCGGTGCTTGATCGGTTGGATCGTGAAGACGTAAGAATACTTCCTCTACGTCGTTTCATCGCTTCCGCAGTCAGTCTGCCTTGGGTACATAGACAACACTCTCCCCCTCGTTGCTGTGCATCACATGATCTTGTGTGTGCGTAGGAAATTTTTTGAAATTACTACGAAACAACAGTGGCATCCGAGCAGGTTATTTTATGTTGATGTTATATGCACGAGTAGAACACAAGTGAGTTGTGGGATACAAGTCATACTGCCTACCAGCATGTCATACTTTGGTTCGGCGGTATTGTTGGACGAGACGACCCGGACCAACCTTACGCGTACGCTTACGCGAGACCGGTTCCCTCGACGTGCTTTGCACATAGATGGCTTGCGGGCGACTGTCTCTCCAACTTTAGTTGAACCGAGTGTGGCTACGCCCGGTCCTTGCGAAGGTTAAAACGGAGTCTATTTGACAAACTATCGTTGTGGTTTTGATGCGTAGGTTGAGATTGGTTCTTACTTAAGCCCGTAGCAGCCACGTAAAACTTGCAACAACAAAGTAGAGGACGTCTAACTTGTTTTTGCAGGGCATGTTGTGATGTGATATGGTCAAGGCATGATGCTGAATTTTATTGTATGAGATGATCATGTTTTGTAACCGAGTTATCGGCAACTGGCAGGAGCCATATGGTTGTCGCTTTATTGTATGCAATGCAATCGCGATGTAATGCTTTACTTTATTACTAAACGGTAGTGATAGTCGTGGAAGCATAAGATTGGCGAGACGACAACGATGCTACGATGGAGATCAAGGTGTCGCGCCGGTGACGATGGTGATCATGACGGTGCTTCGGAGATGGAGATCACAAGCACAAGATGATGATGGCCATATCATATCACTTATATTGATTGCATGTGATGTTTATCTTTTATGCATCTTATCTTGCTTTGATTGACGGTAGCATTATAAGATGATCTCTCACTAAATTATCAAGAAGTGTTCTCCCTGAGTATGCACCGTTGCCAAAGTTCATCGTGCCCAGACACCACGTGATGATCGGGTGTGATAAGCTCTACGTCCATCTACAACGGGTGCAAGCCAGTTTTGCACACACAGAATACTCAGGTTAAACTTGACGAGCCTAGCATATGCAGATATGGCCTCGGAACATTGAGACCGAAAGGTCGAGCGTGAATCATATAGTAGATATGATCAACATAATGATGTTCACCATTGAAAACTACTCCATTTCACGTGATGATCGGTTATGGTTTAGTTGATTTGGATCACGTAATCACTTAGAAGATTAGAGGGATGTCTATCTAAGTGGGAGTTCTTAAGTAATATGATTAATTGAACTTAAATTTATCATGAACTTAGTACCTTATAGTATCTTGCTTGTTTATGTTTGATTGTAGATAGATGGCCCGTGTTGTTGTTCCGTTGAATTTTAATGTGTTCCTTGAGAAAGCAAAGTTGAAAGATGATGGTAGCAATTACACGGACTGGGTCCGTAACTTGAGAATTATCCTCATTGCTGCACAAGAAGAATTACGTTCTGGAAGCACCGCTAAGTGCCAGCCTGCTGCTGGAGCAACACCAGATGTTATGACGTCTGGTCGAGAAAAGCCGATGACTACTCGATAGTTCAGTGTGCCATGCTTTACGGCTTAGAACTGGGACTTCAACGACGTTTTGAACGTCATGGAGCATATGAGATGTTCCAGGAGTTGAAGTTAATATTTCAAGCAAATGCCGGATTGAGAGATATGAAGTCTCCAATAAGTTATATAGCTGCAAGATGGAGGAGAACAGTTCTGTCAGTGACATATACTCAAAATGTCTGGGTATAATAATCACTTGATCAACTGGGAGTTAATCTTCCGTATGATTGTCATTGACAGATTCTTCAATCATTGCCACCAAGCTATACAAAGCTTGTGATGAACTATAATATGCAAGGGATGAATAAGACTATTCCCGAGCTCTTCGCAATGCTAAAGCTGCCGGAGGTAGATATCAAGAAGGAGCATCAAGTGTTGATGGTCAACAAGACCACTAGTTTCAAGAAAAAGGGCAAAGGGAAGAAGAAGGGGAACTTCAAGAAGAACAGCACTGCTCAAGGAGAAGAAACCCAAGTCTGGACCTAAGCCTGAAACTGAGTGCTTCTACTGCAAGCAGACTGGTCACTGGAAGCGGAACTGCCCCAAGTATTTGGCGGATAAGAAGGATGGCAAGGTGAACAAAGGTATATGTGATATACATGTTATTGATGTGTACCTTCTAATGCTCGCAGTAGCACCTGGGTATTTGATACTACTTCTGTTGCTAATATTTGCAACTCGAAACAGGGGCTACGGATTAAGGGAAGATTGGCTAAAGGACGAGGTGATGATGCGCGTGGGAAACGGTTCCAAAGTCGATGTGATCGCGGTTGGCACGCTACCTCTACATCTACCTTCGGGATTAGTATTAGACCTAAATAATTGTTATTTGGTGCCAGCGTTGAGCATGAACATTATATCTGGATCTTGTTTGATGCGAGACGGTTATTCATTTAAAGAGAGATAATGGTTGTTCTATTTATATGAGTAATATCTTTTATGTCATGCACCCTTGAAGAGTGGTCTATTTTATTGATCTTGATAGTAGTAATACACATATTCATAATATTGAAACCAAAAGATGCAGAGTGATAATGAAAGTGCAACTTATTTGTGGCACTGTCGTTTAGGTCATATCGGTATAAAGCGCATGAAGAAACTCCATACTGATGGACTTTTGGAACCACTTGATTATGAATCACTTGGTACTTGCGAACCGTGCCTCATGGGCAAGATGACTAAAACGCCGTTCTCCGGTACTATGGAGAGAGCAACAGATTTGTTGGAAATCATACATACAGATGTATGTGGTCCGATGAATGTTGAGGCTCGTGGCGGATATCGTTATTTTCTCACCTTCACAGATGATTTAAGCAGATATGGGTATATCTACTTAATGAAACATAAGTCTGAAACCATTTGAAAAGTTCAAAGAATTTCAGAGTGAAGTTGAAAATCATCGTAACAAGAAAATAAAGTTTCTACGATCTGATCGTGGAGGAGAATATTTGAGTTACGAGTTTGGTCTACATTTGAAACAAAGCGGAATAGTTTCACAACTCACGCCACCCAGAACACCATAACGTAATGGTGTGTCCGAACATCGTAATCGTACTTTACTAGATATGGTGCAATCTATGATGTCTCTTACAGATTTACCGCTATCGTTTTGGGGTTATGCTTTAGAGACGGCCGCATTCACGTTAAATAGGGCACCATCAAAATCCGTTGAGACGACGCCTTATGAACTATGGTTTGGCAAGAAACCAAAGTTGTCGTTTCTTAAAGTTTGGGGCTGCGATGCTTATGTGAAAAAGCTTCAACCTGATAAGCTCGAACCCAAATCGGAGAAATGTGTCTTCATAGGATACCCAAAGGAGACTGTTGGGTACACCTTCTATCACAGATCCGAAGGCAAGACATTCGTTGCTAAGAATGGATCCTTTCTAGAGAAGGAGTTTCTCTCGAAAGAAGTGAGTGGGAGGAAAGTAGAACTTGATGAGGTAACTGTACCTGCTCCCTTAACTGGAAAGTAGTACATCACAGAAAACTGTTTTCAGTGACACCTACACCAGTTAGTGAGGAAGCCAATGATAATGATCATGAAACTTCAGATCAAGATACTACTGAACCTCGTAGATCAACCAGAGTAAGATCCGCACCAGAGTGGTACGGTAATCCTGTTCTGCAAGTCATGCTACTAGATCATGATGAACCTACGAACTATGAAGAAGCGATGGTGAGCCCAGATTCCGCAAAGTGGCTTGAAGCCATGAAATCTGAGATGGGATCCATGTATGAGAACAAAGTATGGACTTTGGTTGACTTGCCCGATGATCAGCAAGCAATTGAGAATAAATGGATCTTCAAAGAGAAGACTGACGCTGATGGTAATGTTACTGTCTACAAAGCTCGACTTGTCGCAAAAGGTTTTCGACAAGTTCAAGGGATTGACTACGATGAGACCTTCTCACCCGTAGCGATGCTTAAGTCTGTCCGAATCATGTTAGCGATTGCCGCATTTTATGATTATGAAATTTGGCAGATGGATGTCAAAACTGCATTCCTGAATGGATTTCTGGAAGAAGAGTTGTATATGATGCAACCGGAAGGTTTTGTCGATCCAAAGGGAGCTAACAAAGTGTGCAAGCTCCAGCGATCCATTTATGGACTGGTGCAAGCCTCTCGGAGTTGGAATAAACGCTTTGATAGTGTGATCAAAGCATTTGGTTTTATACAGACTTTCGGAGAAGCCTGTATTTACAAGAAAGTGAGTGGGAGCTCTGTAGCATTTCTGATATTATATGTGGATGACATATTGCGGATTGGAAATGATATAGAATTTCTGGATAGCATAAAGGGATACTTGAATAAATTTTTTTCAATGAAAGACCTCGGTGAAGCTGCTTACATATTAGGCATTAAGATCTATAGAGATAGATCAAGACGCTTAATTGGACTTTCACAAAGCACATACCTTGACAAAATTTTGAAGAAGTTCAAAATGGATCAAGCAAAGAAAGGGTTCTTGCCTGTGTTACAAGGTGTGAAGTTGAGTAAGACTCAATGCCCGACCACTACAGAAGATAGAGAGAATATGAAAGATGTTCCCTATGCATCAGCCATAGGATCTATCATGTATGCAATGCTGTGTACCAGACCTGATGTGTGCCTTGCTATAAGTTTAGCAGGGGGTACCAAAGTAATCCAGGAGTGGATCACTGGACAGCGGTCAAGAACTTCCTGAAATACCTGAAAAGGACTAAGGATATGTTTCTCGTATATGGACGTGACAAAGGCTCAACGTAAAAGGTTACGTTGATGTCAAGCTTTGACACTGATCCAGACGATTCTAAATCGCAAACTGGATACGTATTTACATTAAACGGTGGAGCTATCAGTTGGTGCAGTTCTAAACAAAGCGTCGTGGCGGGATCTACATGTGAAGCGGAGTACATAGCTGCTTCGGAAGCAGCAAACGAAGGAGTCTGGATGAAGGAGTTCATATCCGATCTAGGTGTCATACCTAGTGCATCGGCTCCAATGAAAATCTTTTGTGACAATACTGGTGCAATTGCCTTGGCAAAGGAATCCAGATTTCACAAGAGAACCAAGCACATCAAGAGACGCTTGAATTCCATCCGGGATCTAGTCCAGGTGAGAGACATAGAGATTTGCAAGATACATACGGATCTAAATGTAGCAGACCCGTTGACTAAGCCTCTTCCACGAGCAAAACATGATTAGCACAGGGGCTCCATGGGTGTTAGAATCATTACTATGTAATCTAGATTATTGACTCTAGTGCAAGTGGGAGACTGAAGGAAATATGCCCTAGAGGCAATAATAAAGTTATTATTTATTTTCTTATATCATGATAAATGTTTATTATTCATGCTAGAATTGTATTAACCGGAAACATAATACATGTGTGAATACATAGACAAACAGAGTGTCACTAGTATGCCTCTACTTGACTAGCTCGTTAATCCAAGATGGTTATGTTTCCTAACCATGGACAAAGAGTTGTTATTTGATTAACGGGATCACATCATTAGGTGAATGATCTGATTGACATGACCCATTCCATTAGCTTAGCACGATCGTTTAGTATGTTGCTATTGCTTTCTTCATGACTTATACATGTTCCTATGACTATGAGATTATGCAACTCCCGTTTGCCGGAGGAACACTTTGTTTGCTACCAAACGTCACAACGTAACTGGGTGATTATAAAGGTGCTCTACAGGTGTCTCCAAAGGTACATGTTGGGTTGGCGTATTTCGAGAATAGGATTTGTCACTCCGATTGTCGGAGAGGTATCTCTGGGCCCTCTTGGTAACGCACATCACATAAGCCTTGCAAGCATTGCAACTAATGAGTTAGTTGTGAGATGATGTATTACGGAACGAGTAAAGAGACTTGCCGGTAACGAGATTGAACTAGGTATTGAGATACCGACGATCGAATCTCAGGCAACTAACATACCGATGACAAAGGGAACAACGTATGTTGTTATGCGGTCTGACGGATAAAGATCTTCGTAGAATATGTAGGAGCCAATATGAGTATCTAGGTTCCGCTATTGGTTATTGACCGGAGATGTGTCTCGGTCATGTCTACATTGTTCTCGAACTGTAGGGTCCGCACGCTTAACGTTACGATGACAGTTTCATTATGAGTTTATGTATTTTGATGTACCGAAGTTTGTTCGGGGTCCCGGATGTGATCACGGACATGACGAGTAGTCTCGAAATGGTCGAGACATAAAGATTGATATATTGGACGGCTATATTCGGACACCGGAAATGTTCCGGGTGATTTCGGAGAAAACCGGAGTGCCGGAGGGTTACCGGAACCCCCCGGGAGTAGTAATGGGCCTTATGGGCCTTAGTGGAGAGAGAGAGGGGCGGCCATGGTGGGCCGCGCGCCCCCTCCCCCTCTGGTCCAAATTGGACTAGGAGAGGGGGGGTGGCGCCCACCTTTCCTTCTCCCTCTCCCCCTTCCTTTCCCCCTCCTAGTAGGAGTAGGAAAGAGGGAGTCCTAGTCCTACTAGGAGGAGGATTCCTCCTCCCTGGCGCGCCCCAAGAGCCAGCCGGCCTCCTCCCTTGCTCCTTTATATACGGGGGCAGGGGGCACCTCTAGACACACAAGTTGATCTTCGTGATCGTTCCTTGGCCGTGTGCGGTGCCCCCCTCCACCATATTCCACCTCGGTCATATTGTAGCCGTGCTTAGGGAAAGCCCTGCGACGGTTGAACATCAAGATCATCACCATGCCATCGTGCTGACGGAACTCCTCCCCAACGCTTTGCTGGATCGGAGCCCGGGGATCGTCATCGAGCTGAACGTGTGCCAAGAACTCAGAGGTGCCGGAGTAACGGTGCTTGGATCGGTCGGATCGGGAAGACGTACGACTACTTCCTCTACGTTGCGTCAATGCTTCCGCTTCGGTCTACGAGGGTACGTAGACAACACTCTCCCCTCTCGTTGCTATGCATCACCATGATCTTGCGTGTGCGTAGGATAATTTCGAAATTACTATGTTCCCCAACATATTGGTCCCGGTTGGTTCCGCCAACCGGGACCAAAGGCCCTCCTGCCTGGGCTCGGCGCACCGGCCACGTGGAGGCCCATCTGTCCCGGTTCGTGTAAGAACCGGGACTAAAGGGCTAGGGCATTAGTAACGACCCTTTAGTCCCGGTTCAAAAACCAGGACAAAAGGCCCTTACCAACCGGGACGAATGGGGTTTTTTCTACTAGTGGTACTTAACAAAATATTGATCTATTTGACAAGTTCATCAAGGGAAAGAAGGTGGCGGATGTGCTCGGACAGCGACAGACTGATGCTGAGGGGCAGCCACATGCGGGCATCCATTGATACATTTCAACATAATGGATTATTTTGTTCTGAATTCTTTAGTCAGGTACCTTCTTTCTCTTGACACAACTTCAGCAACATGTTTTATATATTTAGAACTTCCAGTTTAATAGTAGAGATTTAATCTCAATACTTGCTTGCATGGTGTAAGAATGTAGAAGTATGTTTTATTTTGGAATCCTAGCTGTAGTCTACAACTCGGTGCTCCAAGATTTGTTTTTGGCATGGACTTCTTTGCTACCTCATCTGCGATTCCCATTATTTGTTGCTTGATTCTCTATGCAAGAATGTTGCCTCATGGTCGAACATATGTGATCACCTATTCTCTATGCAGTTGGTACAATGAACCCCAAATTCCTATGAAATGTATAGCAAGGATTTTCTCCCTCAAATATATAGATGGCAATTACACCCTCTGTAAAGAAATATAAGATCATTTAGATCAGTACGATAGAGATCTAAAGCTCTTTTATTTCTTTACGGAGGGAATTATTGTTTATGTAGAAAATAGAACCTTAGTTCTTAAGGGCATTGTATCTGATGAATTTTGGAACACCGTTCTGACATTTTATTTTCCATCATTTCATCTGAGGTGTTGCTTATTAGAAGCGAACATAATGCCTAATCTACATGATAATATTAAAATGTACTTAAAAATACCATTGACACTATCGAAGCCATGCGACCCTACACTTCTCTGTTGACATAGAGATCATGCATGGACGACGAACGGAGGATCACCTTGTTGCCGATTATTTTCTAGTTCATAAGAAGAACATTTATCGGCACCATAACAAGTGCCATACTTAGTTTATCACCATAATATCACTACAAAGAAAAGACACATCCGTGACATTTTGGGCCGAACGAATTTTTTTCTGTCATACATATGACACTTCTATGACGATAATTGTGACAAAACCCGGTATCATCATAGATGTGGTGGGCTCCTACTTCTATGACAAAAAACATGACAGAAAATGGGCTTTTCGTCCTGGGCGGGCCGGAGACGCACCTGCATGACATTCTTTGGGCCGTCCATGACGGAAAAAACGTGGTAGAAGCGAGGGGGAGGAAAATTTCGGGGAGTTCCCGGTTACGGTGGGAGGTCGGGGCTGAGCGATGCGCGTTTCCCTCGTACATGTACGCGCGTGTGTGCGAGGCGTTGGCTCTAACTGAACCCGAGCGAAGCGTTGGGCTCGAACTGAACCCGAGCGAGGCGTTGGGCTCTAACTGAACCCGAGCGATTGCACCGCAGGCTACGCGTTACTTAACCCAAGCGATCGATCGATGGATGTTAACTGAACCAGATCGAGCGATTCCTTGGCTACTGCTGCTAACTAAAGCCGATCGATGGGATGAATAGTGAGCGTTGCGGGGGGGATTGGGTGAACAGTGAGCGGTGGCGTTGCCTCTGGATGAACAGGACCCCGTGGTGTGGTGGAGGGCTGGATGAACAGTAGACGGTGGAGGGGTGCCCGTGGAGGGGTGGATGAACAGGACCCCGTGGTGTGGAGGGCAGGATGAACAGTAGACGGTGGAGGGGTGCCCGTGGAGGGGTGGTTGAATAGGACTCCGTGGTGTGGAGGGCTGAATGAACAGTAGACGGTGGAGGGGTGGTTGAACAGTAGCCGGTGGAGTAGCGCGCGGTGGAGGCTGGATGAACAGGAGCCCGTGGAGGCTGGAGGAGGTCGACGGTGGATGAACAGTAGCTCGTGGAGGCTGGAGGGGGTCGACGGTGGAGATGAACAGTATCTCGTGGAGTCCCGTTTTGTGGTACGCCACACCCCTCCCAATGAACAGGACCCCCGTTTCGACTGTAGCGCTCCAACACAAGTCCGTTTCCTCCGTTTTGCGGTACGCCACACCCCTCCCGATCAACAGGACCCCCGTTTCGACCGTACGAGGTCCGTTTCCTCTGTTGTGTGGTACGCCACACCCCTCCAGATCAACAGGACCCCCGTTTCGACCGTAGGAGGTCTGTTTCCTCCGTTTTGCGGTACGCCACACCCCTCCCGATCAACAGGACCCCCGTTTCGATCGTAGGAGGTCCGCTTCCTCCGTTGTGCAGTACGCCAGGCCTCGTTTCCATCGCCTCTTCCGTCCAAGCCCTCCCGATGAACACGACCACGCATTCCGTTCCGACCCAGCCACCATGCCTCCCGATGAGCACGACCACGCATTCCGTTGCCTCCCCATGAACAAGACGACGACGCTGTTTCTCCGTTCCGACCCAGCCATGTCAATGAGCCCTCGCTGTACGTATGCGCGAGTAGGCGTTCGAGACCCCGCCCGTATGTACACATACGTGGCCGTATTTTCTTTCTTGCACCCTGGCTGTTGTACGTACGTGTACATGCTACGTGCGCGCCTCTACTACGACACGTGCGTGCCTCTACATCGACCAGTATGTACGTACACGTTCGCGACCAGAATGACAACGCTACGTACGCTTCGACCAGGTGGGTCCCGAATGTCAGGCACTTCCTTGCCTGCGAAGATGTAGCTGGTGGGTCCCAGCAGTCAGGGGGGCGAATCATTTTGTTTTTTGCCTGGACGCACTTCCTTGCGTGCGAAGGTGTAGCTGGTGGGTCCAAGCGCTCAGGGGGGAAACGTTTTTTTTGCGAAATACGGTGGCCCGTCTGGTGGGTCCCTGCTGTCAGGTGGAGGAATCATTATTTTCTGCGTAATAAGGAGGCACTTCCTTGCTGCCGCCGTGGACCCAGCTGTCAGCCTCTCCACGTACAGTCCACGTCCGATGAAAGTCGTTCCTTGACCACGTTGACCATGCCGCACCGAGAGCATCAGGGCGGTGGACGACGGCGAGGCCTAGGAAGGGGACGACGCGGAGCCGGTGAAGACGCGGCAGTGGATGCCCACGCGGAGAGGAGTATGAGGGTTCACTCGTTCGGCTGCGCTGTGAGGCTGCTGTCGCCGCAGGGCCTCGCGAGCGGTGGGAATAATAGGGGGTGGTGAGGCCTCCGCGGCAGCACAACCGGCCACAGGAGGCAGGAGCAGGCGGCACGACCGGCGCTGCTTTGGGCGGCTAGAGCAAGAAGACCAGAGGTTGAAGAAGCACTACGGCCATTGGATGGACATCGTACGGTCAATGGAGCTAGAATCGTGCATATTGACTAAGTTGACGAAGCCCTCCGTCCCCGTCAACTTAGTAGGCCCACAAGTCAGCCTCCCACCAAGGTGGGTCCTAGCTAGCAGGGGGTATTCATTTTTTTGTGCGTAATAAGGAGGCACTTCCGGTGGGTCCGAGCTGACAGCAGGGGGAACGTTTTTTTCACGAAATACGGTGGCCTGTCGGGTGGGTCCCAGCAGTCAGGGGCAAACGTTTTTTTCGCGATATACTGGTGGGCGTCCGGTGGGTCCCTGCTGTCAAGTGGAGGAATAATTATTTTTTGCGTGATAAGGAGGCACTTCCTTGCGGCTGCCGTGGACCCAGCTGTCAGCACTACAAGAAATATGTCAACTTATGACCTTCTGTCAGTGACCCTCGAAGAATTGGTCATAAATTTATGACCATTTTAGACCAATTGGTCAAAAGCTGTTCAGGGGGCTCGAAACCCTAAACCATTGCGACCATTTTGGTCAGAAAGGTCGTAATTTCCTTACACGAAATGGTCACAAAGCAAACAGTGCTAGTCCGCTACCTTATTTATAGTTGTTAATGAACAATATAGATGGTCATAGCCTTGTAGATTGTGGTGGGTTGTGATGACTAGGCGCCATCTCATGAGTTTTGCCTATGTGTCATGTCCATGTGGCAGTTTTTGCCCTAGGTTGTGAAGCAACCTGTATTTCTATCATTCCCAAAATTCCCAAAAAAATCTCATAAATTCTTTGGGGCATATCTTCATCAAATATGTAAAAATCCTTCCTTGCCTAGTTCAAACTAATTCAACAATATTCATTTTCCTATTCTGTTCACAACAACACTTTATGAAGGAAGTGCTATTTTTATATTCTTGATTGCCCTTGGAATTTTTGGGCACTCTTTCCTATCCAAATCATTACCGCATGACAAAATTCAGCTCCATTTGCCTAGCAAATCTTCCTCGGCAAATTTCCAAAGTTTTTGTCCACCTAGAAGCATTGTGAAGGAAGTACCTTTTTTATATCTCTAAATGACATGAAATTTATACAGTTCCTTCATATGCCCAAATTATCACCCTCCTCCAAATTGTAGCTTAGTCAAATCATCTATGTGAGCCCAGGTTCAATTTATATTTTATGGCCAAATTGGCACGTTGCAAAGCAAGTGTTATATAGACCCCTCCTATTAGCCTCAAACTTTTCGGACACTCTTCCATACCCAAATCATTTCCACATGATAATATTCAGCTCAATTTTCCAAGTAAATCTTTCTCAGGAAATTTCCAAAGTTTCTACCTCGAGAGAAGCTTTGTGAAGTAAGTACTAGCTAGGCTTACCCAAATAACCATTCTCCAGCCAATTTCAGCTCAGTCCATTCATTATTTTGAGCCCAGCTTCAACATTCATATTTTTGTCCAGTGTGGTACTTTGCAAAGCAAGTACCACCTAGGATCCTCCTTTTGAGCTGAAAATTTGTGAATACATTCTCCTTAGTAGATGATCATCCTCAGCCAAAACTCACGCCCATTGGCCATGTGCATTTCCCATACCGCTAATCAAACACTTGGCTGCTTATTCATGTTTTAGCATCGATCGGTCTCCTCGTGAGAATCTTATGTTGTAATTTTCTTCCTAGCACCTACCTGGGGAGTGCCCAACCCACTAGACATGCCTATGCCTCGCAGAACACATGGCAATGCCAGGGTCACGCGGTGACCACGCGGCGGGCATGCGAGTTTACGCGCTCTAGAGTTGGGGCCCTCGGCCACCGCCCAAACCTCGACGTATCGCCACCAAACCATGTATTTATGATTAAATAGGTACTTATGTATCTAGAAATGATTTTTGGAAAAAATAAATAGCAAACTATGAGACAGCTGCAGTTCAAATTTGACCCGCTTCCTGCAGAATCGGCTGAAATTTGTCTTTTTCACGAGAGGTGGATCAAAACTTTTTACACCCAACCATTTTGTCAACTATGCATTAAATATGGCCTAGTATTTTAGAAAAATGATTTGGTCCAATTTTGCAACAATTATTTGGGAGGTCCTTCATAAAAACCCTCCTTTTGGGCACTCGAAAAATGGAAAATGGTTTTTTCGTTCAAAGAAAATGAAAACTTCCTTAGGAAACATTGTTTGCCATTCCAATATGCACCCTTGTGCACAATGTGAGATCATTTGAACAAACTATGCCATGAATGTGGCCATAAGATTGATCATTTGGCTTGAAAGCCATTGATCTCCACACGTGATAGCTCGTTTCTGACAACACTTTTTTAAAATAATTGCCGTATTACAAGTTTGTTATTTTTCCTGGGAACTTGGCCACATATAATGACACAATGCGAAGGTTTCCCAATTTTTTGATTTTTTTTTGAATTTTTTATGCCCGTTTGAAAATGCGGTCAAAACGGCGGGCTTGACCGTTCCTAGCTAGTGGTTGAATCTTGGAATTTTTTTGGTGTTTCTATGATTAAATAGATACTTATGTACCTAGAAATGATTTTTGGAAAAAATAAAGAGCAAACTACAAGGCAGCTACAGTTCAAATTTGACCCGCTTCCAACTGAATCGGCGGAAATTTGTCTTTTTCACGAGAGGTGGATCAAAACTTTTTACACCCAACCATTTTGTCAATTGTGCATTAAATATGGCCTAGTATTTTAGAAAAATGATTTGATCCAATTTTGCAACAATTATTTGGGAGGTCCTTCACAAAAAAAACCTCCTTTTGGGCACTCGAAAAATGGAAAATGGTTTTTTCGTCCAAAGAAAAGAAAACTTCCTTAAGCAACATTGTTTGCCATTCCAATATGCACCCTTGTGCACAATATGATATCATTTGAACAAACTATGGCATGAATGTGCCCATAAGATTGATCATTTGGCTTGAAAGCCATTGAACTCCACACGTGATAGCTCGTTTCTGAGAACACTTTTTTATAATAATTGCCGTATTACAAGTTTATTATTTTTCCTTGGAACTTCGACACATATGATGACACAATGCAAAGGTTTCCCAATTTTTTGATTTTTTTAATTTTTTATGCCCGTTTGAAAATGCGGTCAAAACGGCGGGCTTGACCGTTCCTAGCTAGTGGTTGAATCTTGGAATTTTTTTGGTGTTTCTATGATTAAATAGATACTTATGTACCTAGAAATGATTTTTGGAAAAAATAAAGAGCAAACTACAAGGCAGCTACAGTTCAAATTTGACCCGCTTCCAACTGAATCGGCGGAAATTTGTCTTTTTCACGAGAGGTGGATCAAAACTTTTTACACCCAACTATTTTGTCAATTGTGAATTAAATATGGCCTAGTATTTTAGAAAAATGATTTGATCCAATTTTGCAACAATTATTTGGGAGGTCCTTCACAAAAAAACCTCCTTTTGGGCACTCGAAAAATGGAAAATGGTTTTTTCGTCCAAAGAAAACGAAAACTTCCTTAAGCAACATTGTTTGCCATTCCAATATGCACCCTTGTGCACAATATGATATCATTTGAACAAACTATGCCATGAATGTGCCCATAAGATTGATCATTTTGGCTTGAAAGCCATTGAACTCCACACGTGATAGCTCGTTTCTGAGAACACTTTTTTATAATAATTGCCGTATTACAAGTTTATTATTTTTCCTAGGAACTTCGACACATATGATGACACAATGCAAAGGTTTCCCAATTTTTTGATTTTTTTTAATTTTTTATGCCCGTTTGAAAATGCGGTCAAAACGGCGGGCTTGACCGTTCCTAGCTAGTGGTTGAATCTTGGAATTTTTTTGGTGTTTCTATGATTAAATAGATACTTATGTACCTAGAAATGATTTTTGGAAAAAATAAAGAGCAAACTACAAGGCAGCTACAGTTCAAATTTGACCCGCTTCCAACTGAATCGGCGGAAATTTGTCTTTTTCACGGGAGGTGGATAAAAACATTTTACACCCAACCATTTTGTCAATTGTGCATTAAATATGGCCTAGTATTGTATCAAAACGATTTGGTACAATTTTGCAACAAATATATGGGAGGTCCTTCACAAAAAACTCATTTCGGGCATTCAAAAAATGGAAAATAATTTTTTTTGCCAAAAAACTCATTTCTCACGACACCTTTTAAAAGATATTTATCTTTTTTCATGTTTGTTATTCTTTTATGAAAACTTGTTCACATTTTGGTGACACAATGAAAAAGTTTTCCATTTCCTTTTTGAATTTCTCAGGTCATAAAAAAACTGACACGATTTTAACACATTATTTTTAGGCAACTATGACCTATTTAGATGGTCATAACATCATACTGCATTGTGATTGGTCCGTGGGCGTCTCACGCGGATCATGCATCGTACGCCGTCGGATGCTCGCAGATCCAACGGCCCTCTTCAACCCTTTCAAACCAACCCCGAAACCCTAGCTGGTCATTTTCCATCCACCCCCCGCCTCCTTTCTTTCCCGCATCTATCCATCGATCCCCTTCCATCTCCTCGTTGTCTCGCCCGATGGAGAGAGACAGAGAGAGCGAGAGCTCGCCTCCTCCCTTCCAGATCACCGCCGCCACCTCCCTCCGGCCGAGCTCGCCGCCGTCCATGGCCCCCCACGCCCTAATCCTCAAGCCCCTCCCCTTCCCCCACCCAACCAAAGCAACCAGCCCACCCGGCACCCTTCCTCCTCCAACAAAGCAAAGTCGTGCCCTCTGACTGGGGATGAGATCTACGCCTGCGGGGAATTTACTAGCTCTCCCCACCGGCGGGGCTTGGGGAGGCCGGCGTTCCCTGTCGAGATCTGTCGCGCGCATCCTCCAGCGCCACCCGCAACACGTCGAGTACACCACCACCCTGGAGCTCCTCGGCCTGGCCGACCTCTCGTCCCTGCACTCCCGGACGCGCGCTGCCGCCATGGGCATCATGCCGCTCCAAGTCCAAGCAGAGCACCGAGGAAACGACGCAATGGTGCGTGGATCTCCTCAACCTCCTCCATTATCTGTTCCGAGGCGGTTGCTTTCCGACGAATTTCGAGGCGGTTGCTGCGTTGTTTCCGCTTGTCGACAATTCTATTTCGGTTCCTTCCCCGTCCCTTGGTCGCATCTCGTGTTTCTGTCGAGGGACGATGTTGCCTTTGATGTTGCTGACTGTTGTTGTTGATCTGCATGGTGTTCTGCAGCGACGATCGGCGTGGAGGTGCGGCCGCTGGATTTCCAGATGAGCCACGGCAAGATCAGGTTGTACTGCTGGCTGCCTCCACTAGACGCATCCCCATCTCAATGCTGCTGATGATGTTGTGCGTGCGTGCTTGTAAGGCCCATGGATGAACACCTCGCGTTGCTGGTGGACCGGCTGCTCACGGAGTCCATGCTCGAGACGGCCATCGGGACCAGGAAGCAGCCTGACACGAAGGCGGCGCTGGCCATCGACTACTGCTGCAACGTCACTGCCGCCGCCGGTGACCGCGGACCGCCAACGCCGAGCAAGATGGTGGAGTGCAGGATCTGCCAGGAGCAGGACTGGGACTCCAGCATGGAAGCCCCCTGCTCCTGCCACGACAGCCTCAAGGTAATTAAGACAACGCAAGCTAACCACAACAATGTCTGAATTCCGAACTGGATCAAGCAGCAATAATTGGTTGTTTCATCAGGATCGGACTGTCTAATTCTGCTACTGTGTGCTATGCTTGTTGAGGTTGTACGCTTCAGGTGTAGAATATTCTTGCCACTACTATTGCGTAGTTAGTCTTTTTGCACTGCATTTGTACAATTGTATATTCTTGCCACTACTAGGTGATTCCTTGAATTATTCAGTTCATTGTAGAATACCAATTTGATGGAATGCCTAAGGTCTAAGGAGATAAACATTGGTATCCAGAATAGATCTACCTAAACCAACATGCACAAAACATGCATATCATCCCTTTAATCTGCATTAGTGTGTCTAAGTGTTTAGTGTATTGTAAGCTCCATCCATGGAGCAGTGAAATAAGCTGACGCTGTATAACGTGCAGCTAGCTTGTTGTTTAGACATTTTCCCGTTTTTAAGTATTACTTTTCTCTATATCTGTGAATTGGATTCTTGATATTTCCTAGAGTCGATTTTGTTGTGTCAAGTCCACAACATCACCATGCATGTAGGTGTAGGGGTTAGTGGCCTTAAGCATTAACCATTTAATCCTGATGAATGTTGCTTGTTTTGCACAGGCTGACAAGGACACTGACGAGGTCTACGCATAGATGACTCTGCAACCAATAAACTCTGTAAGTACTGTCGGAAACGGAGCTTGGTGAAGATATTCAGAACATGCTGAAATGCATTTTCTCTACATGTGCTTTTATTAGTTTGCATGCTGCATGTTTGATGTTTTGCCTAAGCTGGGGACGAAATGGTACAGAATGCCTGAAACTAACGTTAACAGTGTTCAGTTTAAGTGTACATTTTTAGACCAGTGCCAGTGTTTACAAACGCTCAAAATCTGTACAGTATTTCTTAGATTAATAATGAGGGCTTACTGTATAATTTAGGAAAGTTTTAATAATACTACAAATTAAATTAGGAAGTGAAGCACTACCAAACGTATTGTATACAATGTTCAGTTCAAGTTTAATTTTCAGTTTAGTGCCAGAGTTTATCATCAACCCAAAAAATATATATCTGATTTTCACATTGACGAGTACTACTGCTTACTTCTCCCATTCCTTGGCTGAAGACTCTGTTTTGAACCGAGCCTCGCAGCAAGGAGGGAATGGATGCGTCTGTTTTGTGCTTGGACGCCTTCTCCTATTTGTGCTAAAATTGAGGTGCCTGTTTAATTAACAAGCACCTTTCATCCCCACTGTGATAGTAATGCATTGAGGTGCCTCTGGACTGTAGTGTATTAGGTTGCCCGGAGTAGTAAAACTTATTGTTGTACTGAGGATTGAGGGTGGCTAGGCTTATAAGTTAATCATCAGCGTGAATGCTTCGTTTGTCTGATCCTCACATGTTAATGCTTTGCTTGTCTGGGTGTGTGATAATGACATATGTCTTGTGCAATCAAATTACTTTTCTGTTTGTTATGGTAATCATCAGCATGCCTTTCATTTCTTTAGTTTGATCGTTTCCCTTGTATTCAATATTATTGGTTCTAATGGCTGATCCTTCCATTTTTATTGTGGCATCTTTATTTTCACAGGTGTTGTGTGTTCTGGAAGACGGAAGAGGAAGAAAACTTATTTTTGTTGAACTAAATTTTATGTATTCTGTTTTGTTGTACGTATCATTTGATACTTTTGTATAGGAACAAGTGATACTATTTTGTAGGGCTTTATGGCCTGTGATGTAAAGATATTTAGTGCTGAAATATGAAATTATTTGCAAAATTTGTCGAAAAGGAGGATCATTTGTACGAATATGTGAATGGGATGAAAAGAGTACTGGACCAACTTCAGGATTGAATTGTTATTTGAATGTATAAAAAGGCTGAATGTAAACCAGAAATGTTAAAAGGCATGGACCAGAAATAAATAAAATCCCGAATTGTTGGGCCAGACCCATGTAGCTGACCAAAATTAACAGGAAAAAATCATAAAAAGGCCGAATTGTTGGGCTCGGCCCATGTAGAAAACTGAATTGGACCGGGCTGAATCTTGTGCCACATCAGCTTGCCACGCTGGATGCCTACGTGGCCTGGGGAGGTTGCTAGTGACCAAAACAGAAGGTCATAGGATCAACGACCTTTTGTTAAAGGTCGCTATAGTCAGTTTACGACGCCCAGCTTTTGACCTTATGTTTTTGGTCACAAAAAGATCATAAATGGAAATTTGTGACCATTCAGTGACCAATAGTGGTGGTCATAAGTTGACATATTTCTTGTAGTGCAGCCTCTCCACGTACAGTATTCTTCCGATGGAATTCGGTCGTTGACCACATTAACCACGGCGCACCGACAGCACCACGACGATGGACGACGGCGAGGCCTAGGAAGGGGACGATGCGGAGCCGGGGAAGACGCGGCAGTGGATGCCCACGCGGAGAGGAGTATGAGGGTTCACTGGTTCGGCTGCGCTGCCGTCGCCGCAGAATAACAGGGGGTGTGGGTGAGTGGAGTGGAGGGATGGCCTGGCCAGCGGTGGGATTAGTATGGGGCAGTGAGGCCTCCGCGGCAGCACAGCCGGCCACGGGAGGCAGGAGCAGGCGGCACGACCGGCGCTGCTTTGGGCGGCTGGAGCAGGAAGACCAGAGGTTGAAGAAGCACTACGGCCGTTGGATGGACATCGTACGGTCAGTCGAGCTAGAATCGTGCATATTGACTAAGTTGACAAAGCCCTTCGTCCCCGTCAACTTAGTAGGCCCACTATACTGGGTCCCAGCTAGCAGGGGGAGTATTCTTTTTTTTTGTGCGTAATAAGGAGGCACTTCCTTGCATGCGAAGATATAACTGGTGGGTCCGAGCTGTCAGCGGCGGTAACGTTTTTTTCGCGAATTACAGAGGCCGTTTTGGTGGGTCCCAGATGTCAGGTGGAGGAAATCATTATTTTGCGCATAATAAGGAGGCATTTCCTTACGTGCGGCCGTGGACCCAGCTGTCAGCCTCTCCACGTACAGTCCACTTCAGATGCATGTCGGTCGTTGACCACACTGACCACGCCACGCCGAGAGCACCAGGGCGGTGGACGACGGTGAGGCCTAGGAAGGGAATGACACGGAGGCAGGGAAGACTCGGCCGTTGTTTTTGTTTCCCACGCGGAGGGGAGTACGACTGTACGAGGGTTTACTGGTTCATCTACCGTCGTCGGAGAATAACAACAGGTGTGGGTGAGTAGAGGGATGGCTAGGCTAGCGATGGGAGTACGGTGGGGCGGTGAAGCCTGCATGGCAGCACAGCCGGCCGTGGGGAGGAGGGAGCAGGCAGTCCCGCCGGCGCTTGTTTGAGCGGCTGGAGCCGGAAGAGCAGAGATTGAAGAAGCACGACGGCCGTTGGATGGACATCCAACAGTATACAGGCCATCTGTGGAAAGCATCAAATCTATGGAAAACAGCATACAGCCCATCTGCCATTATTTCAAATAATTTATAGCCCATTTGCTAATTCTTACGGGTTTTTTGAGCCCATATTCTTTATGTTAGCATTACATCCCATATTGTGGCCACAGTTAAAAAATTATACGAAATTTTGCATATGTCAGTGCGGTCTGAACCTTTTTTAATCCCGAAATTTCGAGTCACATTCAGACTGATTTTAAAAATAAATGTATATCAATATAAAATCCAATAAATGTCCACGCATAAAAATCAATGCAATTTAAAATCTCGAAATGAAAAAAAGATATTTGAAAATAATTGCCGCATTGATGTGTTTTAAAAATGTACAGCCCATTTCTCATTACTGATAGGCCATTTTCTCGGCCAGCCGAATGAAGCTCTCCTCGTCTTGAAAGATTTGCAGCCCAACAGGCCTGATAAAGCGACTTACTTGACAAATCACAAAAAAACTGGGCTAGCCATTTTCAGAAAGAAAAAAAACTACTGGGCTGGTCTGTGGTAAACATAAAAGAAAATGCTGTCTAGACAGGCTAGAGTGTCCCGCACAGCCCAGTTGAGACCCTGCTTCCGTCTCAAAAACAAATTAGATAAATGCCACTCCAATTATGGCGATTCATAAAAATGCCACTGCAATTTCCAAACTTTGAAAAATGCCACTGTAATTTTTGCAAACTTTGAAAAACGCCACTGCAGATTGCAAACTTTGAAAAACGCCACTCCAGACTTCGAGAAGTGCCACTAGAAATGGCATGAAATGGCATTTTTTAAAGTTTGGAAATTGCAGTGGCATTTTTCGGATACACCAGATTTGGAGAGGCATTTATCAAATTAACCCAAAACAAAAATGACTGGGCGAGCTGCTGGGTCCCTTGTGTCAGCCGCTCGTTGTGCAATTCTCTCATTTATTGACTACGTTGACAATGGCATGGGACCCAGATGTCAGAAATCCACTAGGAGGAGCCCATTTTTTATTGGCTTGAAATAAGCAGGCACTTGCTTGCGTACGAGCTTGTCAGTTTTTTCAGAGGTAGGCATTTTTATTCAAAAAACTGCCACTTCGCATCTTGCGTCGCAAATAAAACTGCCAGGAGCGCATTTGTAGGCTAGCTAGTGATCGATCAGTAACTTGTAAACACTGAGCGAACAGAAATAAGTAACTATTAATGCATCTCAATGATTCACAGATCATATACAAATATGTAGCTCCAAAAGCAAAGATCAGCCACTTCGGATCTTGCGTCGCAACTAAAACTAACTAGTACGATTCCCATACATAAGATCAACATGTTAATGCATCTCAATGACTCACAGATCATATACAAATATGTAGCTCCAAAAGCAAAGATCTAGAAAAAACATCTGCTCTTCCTACTAACATGGATGCTTCTACTGGCCAACATTCAGTACAGACTGAAAGAAAAATTTGTTTGTGAAGTCTACAATTCCTCTTGCAAACGTAAGTGGTTTCACCAACAGCTGGAACCATGAGAATGAACCAGACATGATGGAGGAAGAAGCACTGCAATATGATTTGGTCTTCCCTCGATCAAACTGCGAGACTATTTTCGGAAAACAAACTTTAACTTAGGCAAAATGATGCCCATTGTATAATCAGACCAAAGCAATGAAGCACCTAGTGTTGGCCAATAAATAGTACAGTACTACTTTTCTGCAGTCCATGAAGTGAATATCCAATCTTTCTGTGTCTATTTTCAAATGGCACTGCATGCAGTGACTATACTATTCTCTGGTGCAGTTCAACCAAAATTGCGGGCACTTTGTTTGTTTGCCAAATAGCAACGGGCAGGCATCTCTGTCTGCACAAATATCAAGCAGCTAGTAAACATATACCACACCTTGTATTTTCGGTTTAAACATGTCTCTTCCGCTTAGCATCTGTCATGTTCAGCACTGGACAATTTGATACAGTTATGTTTTGCCCTGGACAATTTCATACTGAATTGATTTGCTGGTTCAAAGTAGAAATATAGCACCTATTCTTCATCAAACCAAGGATATCCATGTTCGCAGTGATGGAAGAGGTGAAATCGATACAACTGAAATTGAGCATCCAATCATTGAATCCTATGATGCACCTCCAATGTAGGTCCACCCTGCCAATAAATTCACATGCAAACCACTAGTATTACTATCTAATGACAGTACAAAAAGAGTAGCAAGATAGTAGCAAACCATGTACCTTCGTAATGAGCAGCTCATAGTGCCACCAATTGGATATAAAGGTTGGGAAAAAAACGTGCTCCTAATGTTGAACCAGTTGGACCTTTTGTGCAGTTCCACTAAAATCGAGCATCCCTGTTTGCATAGATATTAAAAGTGTGATTACTCTAAAAATGGCACTAGTTGAAGCATATACTCACAAATATAAGCATTCCAATTTCTTAATGGGAAAAGGTAGCAAGACTGTTTCTAACCACTTGTTTGAAGGAATAAATAAAGCAACAGTGACTGATGTGAGGAAGGCATACATAGTTTTTTCTGGAAAAGTGAGCCATTCCTAACCTTTCCTCTTCTTTTAGGCAAATTTTGTGCAGTTCTACTAAAATAAAATGCCATCACCGCCTTGACAATTCAGTGACACTGTACAAAAGGAAATGACTTAACATTACATCATGATGTCAGGTATGTAGTCGACAGGCATTAGAGACAAACATACATACCTCCTCAAGAGAATAGCCGGAGGAGGAGGTGCCCACTCTTGAACTTTCCTCTTGTCTTCATAATTGTCTGTGCAGTTTAACCAAAATAAAATGATATCAGCGCCTTGGCATTTTGGTGACACTGTACAAAAAAATTAACTTATCTCATGAAAGTGAGGTATGTAATCTATAAGCATTAACAGTGCAAAAATCTGACGGGAGTAACAAGTTTCATCGTTGGTATACTGGCTGTGCAACAGCATTAGAATGCCTTATAGCTGAAAAATCTTTAATACATCCACAATCAACAGCTAACCCTGAAATAATCCAGTGACATTAAATGGCATTGCTTAAATTTATGGGTGGCATTAGACTGAGAGCGGCATTAGTTAAATGTGGCATCACTTTAGTAGTAGCATTGCTTGACTTGACTGCTGGTGTCGGTGTCAAAACCGGCGGATCTCGGGTGGGGGGTCCCGAACTGTGCGTCTAGGCGGATGGTAACAGGAGACAAGGGACACGACGTTTTTACCCAGGTTCGGGCCCTCTCGATGGAGGTAAAACCCTACTCCTGCTTGATTAATATTGATGATATGGGTAGTACAAGAGTAGATCTACCACGAGATCAAGGAGGCTAAACCCTAGAAGCTAGCCTATGGTATGATTGTTGTTGTGTCCTACGGACTAAAACCCTCCGGTTTATATAGACACCGGAGAGGGCTAGGGTTACACAGAGTCGGTTACAATGGTAGGAGATCTACATATCCGCATCGCCAGGCTTGCCTTCCACGCCAAGGAAAGTCCCTTTCGGACACGGGATGAAGTCTTCAATCTTGTATCTTCATAGTCCAAGAGTCCGGCTGAAGGTATACACTACTAGGGAAAAGCCTAGCAGCAGCGCGGGTTTCGGGCCTATTAGCAACGCGGTACAACTATAGTAGCGTGGGTAAAAACCCGCGGTACAACTAACCCGCAAAATTTTTTTTCGAATTTTTTGCCCGAATTTTTAAATTTCTGAATTATTTTAACCTCTGATCTCTAATCACCCTCATCGCTGCTCAATCTAATCTCTAATCACGCCTCATCATTCCAAATCATCTAACTTCCCGGACGGTCACCCATCCTCTCACTACTCCAGCCTGAGCATGCTTAACTTCCGGGTTCTATTCTCCCTCGATTCCAAGTCTGCACTTGTTGTTTTCCTGACAATAGTAAGATGTCAATCAGGTTAACCCTTAGGAGTTTAGCTTGAGCATGAAGTCACACATTTCGCTGTTTGAGTTTAAAACTATTGTTCTAAACCACAATAATTATTTAGTAATACTAATATTTCTTGAATAAGGAGTTTGACCACATTTTGACCAAAGTTTGACCACATTTTGACCAAAGTTTGACCACAATTTGACCAGATTTGACCAAAATTCCAAAAAACTGAAATAATTATTTAGTAACACTAATATTCTTGAATAAATATTTAGTAACACTAATACGTCTTGAATAAGTAGTTTGACCACAGTTTGACCAGATTTGACCAAAATTAAAAAAAAACTGAAATTTGAGCATAACTTTTTTTCCTTTTAGAATTTGAGGATTCTAAAAATTTGCAAACAAGCTGTAGGCGATCTCCATCGTATGCGGATTTTCGTGCTGACCATTTTGATATATTATACGTTTTTTTCTGACATCGTATGCAAAAGTTATAGCCGTTTTACATTTTCCCTACACTTTTTGCAAAACATGTCCAAATTTAAGTTTTTAAATTTTCCTAACTAGTAGATGTAAGAACATAACTACATCTCGAAGGATTTTAATTTTTGAAACATTTTGATATATTATACGTTTTTTTCTAACATCGTATGCAAAAGTTATTGCCGTTTTACATTTTCCCTACACTTTTTGCAAAACATGTCCAAATTTAAGTTTTTAAATTTTCCTAACTAGTAGATGTAGTAACATAACCACATCTCGAAGGATTTTAATTTTTGAAGTTTTTATCATTTTCTTTTCCTTTTTACAAAACCGAAAAGGCGATCCACAGGGGGGGGTAGAGTTTCAAAACGGGACCTTTAGTAGTAGCGAGGGATTTTACCCCTCGCTAATACTATGGCATGTCCCGGAGGGGCACGGTTGAGACCTCTTAGTAGTAGCGAGGGGTAAAAACTTAGTAGTAGCGCGGGTTTATAACCCTCGCTACTACTATGGCATGGCCTAGGGGCACGGTAGAGACCGCTAGTAGTAGCGAGGGGTAAAAACCACCGCTACTACTATCAAGTTAGTAGTAGCGAGGGTTAAAAACCCGTGCTACTACTATGGCATGTCCCGGGGGGCACGGTAGAAACCGCTTAGTAGTAGCGAGGGTTAAAAACCAGCGCTACTGCTATCAGCTTAGTAGTAGCGAGGTTTAAAAACCCGCGCTACTGCTACTTAGCAGCAGCGCCTGATTTTAAAGCGCGCTGCTGGTAAGATTCTGTGTATAGGCTTTTCCCTAGTAAGGATAGTCCGGCTATCCGGACACCCCCTAATCCAGGACTCCCTCCGTAGCCCCCGAACTAGGCTTCAATGACGACGAGTCCTGCGCGCAGATTGTCTTCGGCATTGCAAGGCGGGTTCTCCTCCAAATTCCGTGTACCTGTTGAGTAATGTCTGGTTTTTTGCAAATGTAGCGCTCCTTGGCTTCTACGCCCAATAATGGTCGTCTCCCATGTGTCAAATGAATACGAAAAGTCTGGGTGTTTTTACATTCACACCCCTAGCCGCGTAAATGAGCCGCTTATTTAAAGGGACGAGGATTTAGATCCAAACCACACCTTCCACCCTCCGCGAGTATTCATCAGAGCGCATCCGACAAAGGTCCATTCCACCATGGCCAGCCGTTGCAGCTCCTCCTCTCTCCCTTCCAACCCTCAGCCTGGAGATTGGGAGAGATGCTCCATCCCGCACAGCGAGCTAGCGTCGCTTCAGACGAAGGGATTCCTCCCCCCGGCCTATATGGTCCCGGTTCGAGCCGGAGTTGCCACCTATAATGGCGGAGAGCAAGCGGAAAGCGCCCCCAATCCCTCCAAAGGAGAGCGGGTATGCCTTGTCCCTTATTTAATAAGAGGACTCGTATTTCCAATTCATCCGTTTCTCTGGGGGCTCCTGGAGTTCTATGGCCTCCAGCTGCACAACCTCACGCCTGCCTCCATATTGCATATCGCGGGCTTCGTAGCCCTTTGCGAGCTGTTTTTGGGTGTTGAGGCTCATTTTGCGTTGTGGAAGAGGCCATTCTGCCTGGTGCCCCGCTCTCAGGAGGGGTCAATATATCAAGTGGGCGGAGCCGAATTATGGCGCATCGCCGGGACCGGATATTTATCCGGAACCCCAAAGAAGGCGTCCGAGAATTGGCCTTCGGAATGGTTTTATATAGAGGACGTCCCGTTGCTGGATCCTATTTGGATCGGCCTCCCTGAGTTCGACAATGCTCCCCTGAAGAAGCGCCTAAGCTGGCGTCCACGGAGCCCTCAGAGGGTAAGTGACAAGGACGTCCTTTACTTGATGGGCCGGATAAGATGATTAGCTCATTCCGGACTAACCATGATCGGAGTCATGGCCATATGCATCATGCGGGGGGTGCAGCCGCTTAAATATAGAGGCCACCCCATGTGGGATTTCAACGGGGAGGACGATGCCACCCGTCACGGACGTAAGGGGCCGGACTCGGCTGCCGCTCTAATAAAGATCTTGTCCGCTTTGTACAAGGGAGAAGAGGAGGAATTTCTCCGCGTCAACCCTCAGGGTGGATTTACAATGTATAATCCTCCAAGCTGGGTAAGTGGACACTTTTACTTGTCGATCCATTTTGTATTCCCATTATCAAATATATAGTCTAACGACTTCAACGCAGGAACTGCGCCAGGCTGTTAAAGAAATAAACAGCCCCCCTCCACAACCCGAGGATCCGGGACGGTCCCTCGACCCGGCTTCCCAAGAGGATCCGGACATATCTGTGGAGCTAATTGACGGGGTGTTTCATCAATTGAGCAAGGACAACGCCTTGGTGGCCATTACGGTCGATTACCCAGGGCTACTCCCAGCCTCCCAGGTAACTGAGACCGAAATCCCAGCACTTCGAAAAGGGACCCGTCCTCGCGTATTTTCGATTACCGTATAACAACCGCGTTTTGCAGAGGAGGTCCTTGAGGCGGGAGGCCGAGCCTGCAGCGACTAGCCAACGAGGGGCCGCAAGGCCCCAGGGGCTGAAAAGAAGTGCGGTCTGGACTGAGGCGCCGGCGCAAAGGTATAACGCGCCATCTCATCCCCTGATGTTATTCCTTCAAGGCATGTTAACACTCGTGCTCTCTTCAGGACAAAGAGACCTCGCCAGACTATATCCGGAGAGGCTGCCAATCGCGCCTCCACCAGCCAGGCTCCAAAGCCTGGTCCGGAGGCGGAGGCGAACACGAGGCGCGCGCCGGACGCTCCCCCAACAGAGGATGCGGACAGGCTGTCTGCCACCAATTCCGAGGTGGAGAGTGCCATGAACCACAGGCGTCGCCGGACAGTTCTTCACGACGCTTGTTTCTCCCCAGAGGCACTGGATGCCTTCAATTCGGGAGACGCGTACCTCCGTGCCGCTCAAAATGGTCTAGCCAGAGCCACGGAGCAGTATGCGAAAGACATACGGGTAAGAAAATTTGATGGTTATATATATCAGTAGCCCCCGAGACTTGAAACAGTTAGAATACCTGATTTAAGGATCATGTAATATGCAAGTTCTTTTAGAGAAGAATACCCAACTGTCCCAGGAGCTGGAAGAGTGCAAAACCCAACTTGAGGCCGCACTAGCCGTGACAGGGGAGCCCAAGGAGACCCCCTCTGGTAGTATATTCTTCAAAAAGATAAGTATTGTGTGAAGTGTGGCGTGTGTGCAAATCTGACAAATGAAATTGCAGATGGCGCCGGATTAGATCCGGAAAAGCAACAACTCCTACGCCAGCTAAAGGCTGGTGAGAGCGTGCTGACAAAGGTGAGGCGGGAGAAGAATGATCTCCAGGATGCCAACACCAAGCTGGGCGTTGAACTGAAAGATGTTCGTGCCCAACTGTCTGACTCCGCTAAGGAGAATCAGCGGCTTCGACGCGGCATATTTAGTAAGTGCTTAAACGAACTTTGAAAAAGGAGTTCGGCGAGGAAGTCGACTAACAGAGTAATGTCTGTAGGTATGCTAATAGGTCGTCCTGCAGAGGAGATGCCCGGTTCTACGGGTGACCTTCGTCCCGAGCTCTCGCAACTGCACAAGCGAGTTCGACGGGTGATGCAAGGTGTCGCCCAGGCCTTGTGGCCATCCATCTCCATGCCCGAAGGCCTTGGAGAGCTTGCAGAGAAGCTGAAAGGAGCGCGGCGGCACTTCCGATTGTGGAACATATCGGCCTGCCGTCAAGGCGCTAGGGAGGCCTGGGCCATGGTTAAGACGCGGTACACGAAGGCTGACCCAAACCACATGGCCGAGGTCGGACCTGTGGGGCCCGATGGGAAGGAGATCCCTGTAAGCTTAGTATACGGCCAAGCAGAATTGGCCGCAAAGTATTCCCAGCAGGCCTGTAAACTAGACAGCCTATTAGATGGTATTGAAGAGTGAGGGAGTCCTGGATTAGGGGGTGTTCGGATAGCCGGACTATACCTTCAGCCGGACTCCAGGACTATGAAGATACAAGATTGAAGACTTCGTCCCGTGTTCGGATGGGACTTTCCTTGGCGTGGAAGGCAAGCTTGGCGATCCGGATATTCAAGATCTCCTACCATTGTAACCGACTCTGTGTAACCCTAACCCTATCCGGTGTCTATACAAACCGGACGGTTCTACTCCGTAGGACAACTCCATCACACAACAATCGTACCATAGGCTAGCTTCTAGGGTTTAGCCTCCTTGATCTCGTGGTAGATCTACTCTTGTACTACCTATATCATCAATATTAATCAAGCAGGAGTAGGGTTTTACCTCCATGGAGAGGGCCCGAACCTGGGTAAAAACAACGTGTCCCTTGTCTCCTGTTACCATCCGGCCTAGACGCACAGTTCGGGACCCCCTACCCGAGATCCGCCGGTTTTGACACCGACATTGGTGCTTTCATTGATAGTTCCACTGTGTCGTCGCAATCAGGGAGGATGCCTCTTCCCGTATTTAAAGACGGCTCCGTTACTAAGGGAGCCTTGGCTGTCGGCCAAACCCTCCGGCTAGGTGGTTTTCACATGACCGCCTGTTCGGCCGTTGCGCCGACGGTGACCTCTCAGGTCATCGAAAGCAACCTTCACGTCAGCTCGGAGCTTGTTGAGCAGCTAGATCCGACGGAGCTCTCTTCTGTAAACGAGCTCTTGGATCGCATCGCCGCCCTAGGGGTCGCTACGGATTATGACCAGGTTGGGCTTAAACCCGATCTAAGAGAAATTAACTCTCCCCAAGTCACCCACCATGTTGCCATGGTAGAGGTGCAGTTCAGCGACCCTTCATCTATTTTAAAGACTAGCTACGTCCGAATTCCCGACCCCTCCAAGCCGGATAGCCGCGGAGGGGAGGATGTAACTCAAGACCTGAGCTTAGAATCAGGCAGCTGGCTAGAATCATTGGACAACATCCAAGAGTCCGAACTTCAGAGTTCGGAAGCTCTTCGGCCTCCAAATCTTAGATTGGGTGAGGTTTTAGATTCAACGCCACCCGCCCGCCCGAACATAAGCGATCTTTCCCAAATCAGGCAAAAGCCCGAGGAAACAGTACATCATTACTGGGCCAGATTCCTCCTGGTTATGAACATGATAAAGGATTGCCGCGAGGGAGACGCAATTTCAATCTTCTGTAGTAATTGCGCGTACGAGGGAATCCTTAACGCCATAAGTCGTCATGATATTACACGCTTCGTTGACTTGGCGTCCATAGTACAAAAGTACTGTGCGATGGAAAGCACCCGGAAAACCGAAATAAAATATTGGGATAATCCGGCCTTGAATAGCAATCCCGTCCGAACTAAGAGGGTGCATCATCGTAAGACACCCGGGTTAAATACCAAAAAGCCAAAACCCTCTACAGGGCATGGAACCATACGGGAAAGGTGGCTTGATGGACCCTGTAAAATCCACAGTACAGAGGACGCCACACCAACTCATAGCCTTAGAGCATGTTGGATACTCCGGCTGGTGGCCAAAATTGGCGAGGATCTCTTAATTTCGGAGGCCGCAGAAAGCCACCCCGAGGACACCAGTACCGTTCTCACAGTCTTCGAGACTTTTGCATCAAACAATATGCGAAAAAGAACACTCCGAAGCCTTGCCGAAGTCTATCAAGTAGCAACGATAAACCCATGGAGCGACACAGCTATTACCTTCAGTGCAAGTGATGAACCTAAATTCCGAACAGCCCGAGCACCAGCCGCACTAGTCCTCAGTCCAATAGTGGACGGCTTTCGCCTCACCAAGGTACTCATGGATGGAGGCAGCGGATTGAACCTCATTTATGAGGAAACCCTCCAAAAAATGGAAATAGGCTGGAACCGCATCGAGCAAAGCAGCACAACCTTTAGAGGAATAATCCCTAGTCGGGAAGCGCACTGTACAGGAAAAATCACACTGGATGTGGTGTTCGGCACGCCGGATAATTATAGGTCCGAAGAGGTCACATTCCAGGTGGCCCCGTTCAATAGCGGATACCACGCTATACTAGGGCGGGAGGCATTTACAATCTTCCAAGCAATACCCCATTACGGGCACATGAAGCTCAAGATGCCTGGGCCGAACGGAATTATCACTCTCGCTAGTGATCCCGACATAGCAATCCGCGCCGAAAACAAGACGGCCGCATTGGCCCTTGAGGCACTACCCGAATCCTTAGCAGTTGAGGAACTGACTGCGCTGCGCTCCACAGTTAATAGGGATGATGTGATACTCGATAAGAGATCCAAGTCCACATCCTTTAAGACAGCGGACGAAATAGTCAAATTCCAGGTTCATCCAACGGACCCCAATAAAACAGCTTCCATCGGGGCATGACTGAACCCTGATGTAGACACCACACTGCGAGAGTTCCTACGAGAGAACTGGGACATTTTTGCCTGGCACCCTTCAAACATGCCAGGAATCCCACGCAGGCTGGCCGAACACAGCTTAAATATCCTGAAAGGATTCAAACCTGTCAAACAAGCCCTTCGGCGTTTTTCCGAACCGAAGAGACAGGCTATGGGAGAGGAGCTAGCCAAGTTATTGGAGGCCGGATTCATTAGAGACATAAAACATCCAGACTGGCTAGCAAACCTGGTGATGGTACCAAAGAAGGACAAATCCTGGCGCCTGTGTGTCGATTTTAAAGACCTTAACAAGGCTTGCCCAAAGGATCCCATCCCCCTCCCCCGTATTGATCAAATTATCGATGCCACTGCAGGACACGATTCGTTGTGTTTCCTCGACGCATACTCCGGTTACCATCAAATAAAGATGGCAGAAATAGACCAAGCCGCAACAACATTCATCACACCATACGGCCCATTCTGCTTCAACACAATGCCCTTCGGGCTGAAAAACGCCGGCGCAACATATCAGCGCATGATCCAAACATGTCTGGCAAACCAGATCGGCAAAACAGTGGAGGCATATGTGGATGACGTGGTTGTCAAATCAAGACATGTCGAATCTCTAGTAGACGACTTGAGGCTTACATTCGATAACCTCCGAAAATACGACATCAAGCTCAACCCGGAGAAATGCGTTTTCGGCGTTCCAGCCAGAAAGCTCTTGGGCTTCATTGTATCCGGTAGAGGAATTGAAGCAAATCCAGCCAAGATCCAAGCTTTGTCACAATTGGATGTCCTAAAGGACCTCAAACAAATACAAAAATTAACCGGATGCGTGGCGGCTCTAAGCCGCTTCATCTCCCGTTTGGGAGAAAAGGCACTGCCTCTTTATCGCCTCCTTCGGTGCACCGAACACTTCGAGTGGACGGATGCCGCCACGGCCGGACTCGATGAAATAAAAGCCATATTGGCAACAACCCAGTCCTGGCCGCGCCAAACACCGGTGAACCAATGTTATTGTACATTGCAGCAACCCATCAAGTTGTCAGCGCAGTGCTCGTCGTCGAGCGGGAAACGGACGGACACAAATTCCCCCTTCAAAGGCCGGTCTACTACGTGTCCACTGTCCTCACTCCATGCAAATCACGGTACCCGCATTATCAAAAGACTGCATACGCGGTATTCATGGCATCCCGGAAGCTCCAACACTAGCTTCGGAAGTACCACTCAACGATATTATCAACAACCGTGATGCAATGGGCCCGATCGCAAAATGGGCCATTGAGCTCCTCCCGTTCGATATAACCTATAAGCCACGGCGAGCTATCAAATCGCAAGTTTTGGCCGACTTCGTCGCAAAATGGACGGAGGCCGAACACCCTAAAGAGTACGACACATACTCAAACTGGATCATGCATTTCGACGGCTCCAAAATGTTGGCCGGACTGGGGGCTGGGGTCGTTTTGACGTCCCCCATAGGAGACATAGTCCAATATGTACTCCAAATTGTGTACACGGACTCCAACAATGCAGCCGAATATGAGGCCCTTCTACATGGTCTCCGGATGGCATTATCCATGGGCATTCAATGCCTAGAGGTACGCGGGGATTTGAACCTCGCGATATCCCAAATAAATGGCGACGTCGACGCCAAGGATCCAAAAATTGCAGCTTACTGCAATGCCGTCCTAAAAATGTCAGCTCGGTTTGAAGGGCTCGAATTTCACCACGTAGCCCGGGAAAATAATCAGGCGGCGGATGTCCTGGCACGCATCGGTGCAAAACGTGATGCGGCCCCCCCCAACATCTTCTTGGAAAGACTGTTCAAGCCATCCATAGCATGGGAGGGGGAACCCGCAGATAACAGCCCGGACCCAACCGCACCAGTCGACGCCGAACAATCTGACATAATTGGAGGCTCTGGCACCGAAATTACACCTTCAGCCCACGTAATAATGGCGGTCATCGCCCCGTGGACAGAACCGTTCCTAGCCTACCTTGCTAGGCAGGAACTCCCAGAGGACCAAAATGAGGCACGCTGCATAGTGCAGCGATCTAAAGCCTATAAAGTCCATGAGGGAGAGCTTTACCAGAAAAGCACTACCGGAGTCCTTCAAAGGTGCATCTCCGAAGAGGAACGACGGAACCTTCTGGCCGAAATTCATGCCGGACTCGGTGGTCATCACACCGCTGCTCAGTCCCTTGTTAGCAAGGCTTTCCGTACAGGCTTTTATTGGCCGACGGCCCGGGCAGACGCTCAGGACTTAGTCCAACGATGCGTTGGTTGCCAACTTTTTGCCAACCAAAGCCATATGCCACCCACCGCACTCCAAAGTATCCCCATTACCTGGCCTTTTGCGATCTGGGGGCTTGACATGGTCGGACCCCTTAAAGGTGGGACCCACAAGAAAAAATACCTACTGGTCATGGTGGACAAGTTCACCAAATGGATAGAAGCCAAGCCTGTTAAGACGGCCGAATCCGGACCGGTGATAGACTTCATATCCGTGGTTGTACACCGTTACGGCGTCCCCCACAGCATCATCACTGATAACGGCACGAACTTTACGGCCGATGAGGTAAAACTCTGGTGTAAAAACATGGGCATCAAGCTTGATTGTGCTTCCGTCTATCACCCACAACTAACGGTCAGGTCGAGCGTGCAAATAGTCTTATTATGAGCGGCATCAAACCCAGATTATTGCGGTACCTTAAGGAATCTAATACGCACTGGTTAGAGGAGCTCGACTCCGTACACTGGGGGCTGCGTACCACGCCGAATCGCACCATCGAATACACACCATTCTTTATGGTGTACGGCGTAGAGGCAGTTCTGCCCTGCGACATAATTCATGACTCACCTCGAGTGCGCATGTACGAAGAAAGAGAAGCCGAGCTCGATCGACAGGATAGTTTGGACGCTTTGGAGGAGGAGCGTGATGTGGCAAAAGCCCGTTCCGCATTCTATCAACAGCAGGCTCGAAGATATCAAAGCAGAGAAGTACGGGCCAAAAATTACAATGTTGGCGAACTAGTTCTACGCTTGCCGGACAAGAAAAAGGACAAACTCAAGCCCAAGTGGGAAGGTCCCTTCATAATTGACCAAGTCCTGACTGGTGGAGCGTACCGCCTGCGAGATGCATCGGATAACCGACTCGAGCCGAACCCATGGAACGCAGCCCGTCTCCGAAGATTCTATGCCTAGCGCCGGACTCTGTGTTCGTCTCCTTCCTCTGTCCATTTTTTACATTTTCTGTCTTACATTTCTCTCCTTCCCCTCTTTTCTTTCATAGCCCTTAAAGGCTCATCAAGTGACGCGCTACTCGCGCTCATTAAACCTGGGGGCTTCTTTAACAGAAGCTTATTTATACGGGCTTCACGCCCAACACATGTGTCAAACTTCCGCATGTACCTTTTTCTTCACCATTATATGCATCGATATGACTTAAGTTTTGGCCAAGCTGGGTTGCCTGGCTCCTGTGCTTACCCCTACGTTCCCGATTGTTCGGCTAGGCGGTAAAGGGAGCACCTCTGCGATTGTTACTGCCGGGTCAGCCGGATGTGTATCTCAGACTGGGTGAAGCCGAAAGCTAGCGTTCTTAAGCGAATATTCGGTCGGTGAAATAAAAGATGATCTTTTTACTTATTTTATACGCCCCCAGATGCTTTTCGGCGTCTTTTCACGCAGTCCGGACATGCATTTTAGGGCATGCCTCCCAGCGAAAGGAACCCCTAACAGAACTATTCTCTCTGGAAGATGTTTCTTACTAACCATGTAATATAACATAACTAGTTGGGCACTTGTCTGATAAAGCACTAATGACCCCTACGCCTGGTCTCCATGCATACCCCGGTTCCTATATAACGGCCATGGTATTTGTAGACACTCTGGACCGTCAGGTCCCGAGGTTGAAGCGAAAAGGTCGGCAACGACAAACGATCTACAATCCGGCTAGAAGGCATTACACATGTCAATTTAAATTACATAGTCATTATGACTGATTGTATTCCTCCTCAATTCCATCTAACAGGATGTCTAATTTACGGTCCTGCTGGGAATACTTTGCGGCCAATTCTACTTGGCTGTATACTAAGCTTACAGGGATCTCCTTCCCATCAGGCCCCACCGGTCCGACCTCGGCCATGTGGTTTGGGTCAAACCTCGTAAACTGGGTCTTCACCATGGCCCAGGCCTCCCTAGCGCCTTGCCGGCAGGCCGATATCTTCCACAACCGGAAGCGCCGCCGAGCTCCCTCAAGCTTCTGCGCAAGCTCTCCAAGGCCCTCGGGCATGGAGTGGCAAGGCCATAGGGCTTGGGCAACACCTCGCATCGCCTGCCGAACTCGCTCGTGCAGTTGCGAAAGCTTGGGAAGAAGGTCACCCGTAGACCTGGCATCTCCTCTGCAGGACGACCTGTTAGCATACCTACATACATTACTCTGTTTGTCGACTTCCTCGCCGAACTCTTTTCTAAAGATTCGCTTAAGCACTTACTAAATATGCCACGTCGAAGCCGCTGATTCTCCTTAATGGAGTCCGACAGCTGGCCACGAACATCTTTAAGTTCAACGTCCAGCTTGGTGTTGGCATCCTGAAGATTATTCTTCTCTTGCCTCACCTTTGTCAGCACGCTCTCACCGGCCTTTAGCCGGCGTAAGAGTTGTTGCCTCTCCGGATCGAGTCCGGCACCATCTGCAATACAATTTGTCAAATTCGCACCCACGCCGCAAAATACTAATCTTTCGAAGTATATCTTACCAGAGGGGGTCTCTTTGGGCTCCCCTGCCGCGGCTAGTGCGGCCTCTAGTTGGGCCTTGCACTCTTTCAGCTCCTGGGACAGTACGGTATTCTTCTCGGTAAGAACCTGCATAAGAAATGATCCTTAAATCAGTTACTCTAACTGTTTCAAGTGTCAGGGGCTACTGGTATATATATATTTGACCAAAATTTTCTCACCCGTATGTCTTCTACATACTGCTCCGTGGCTCTGGCTAAACCATTTTGAGCGGCACGGAGGTACACATCTTCCGAATTAAAGGCATCTAAAGCCTCTTGGGAGAAACAAGCGTCGCGAAGAACTGTCCGGCGACGCCTGTGGTTCATGGCACTCTCCACCTCAGAATTGGTGGCAGACAGCCTGTCTGCTTCCTCTGTCGGAGGAGCGTCCGGTGCGCGCCCCGTGCTCGCCTCCGCTTCTGGGCCAGGCGTTGGAGCTTGGCTGGTGGAGGCACGGTTGGCAACCTCTCCGGATGTAGTCCGGCGAGGTCTCTTCGTCCTGAAGATAGCACGAACGTTAATATGCCCTGAAGGAACAACACCAGGGAAAAGGAGGGTGCGCTATACCTTTGCACTGACATCTCAGTCCGGACCACATTCCTTTTTACCCCACGGGGCCCTGCGGCCCCTCGTTGGCTAGCCACCGCAGGTTCGGCCTCCCGCCTCGGGAATCTCCCCTGTCAAACATGGTTGTCATCAGAAAAACTGAAATACGTGAGAATGGAATCCTTCTCAAAGGAATGAGGTTTCGGTCTCTGTCACCTGGGAGGCCGGGATTAACCCTGGGTAATCAGCCGTAATGGCCACCAAGGTATTGTCCTTGCTTAGCTGATGGAACACCCCGTCAATAAGCTCCACCGATATATCCGGATCCTCTTCGGAGTCTGGATTGAGGGACCGTTCTGGGTCCTCGGGTTGTGGAGGACGGCTGTGTATATCCTTTACCTCCTGACGCAGTTCCTGCGCTGGAGTCGTTAGACTACATATTTAATCAAGGGAATATAAAACGGACGGGCAAGCACGATTTTCCACTTACCCAACTTGGAGGATTGTACATAGTAAATCCTCCCTGCGGGTTGACGCGGAGGAATTCCTCCTCTTCTCCCTTGTACAAAGAGGATAAGATCCTTACTAGAGCGGCAGCTGAGGCCGGCCCTTTACGACCGTAACGGGTGGCGTCATCCTCCCCATTAAAATCCCACATGGGGTGGCCTCTATATTGAAGCGGCTGCACCCCCCGCATAATGCATGCGGCCATGACTCAAATCATGGTTAGTCCGGAATGAGCCAACAGTCTTATCCGGCCCATCAGGTAAAGGACGTCCCTGTCACCTTCTCTCTGGGAGCTCCGGGGATGCTAGCTTCAGTGTTTCTTCAAGGGAGTGTTGTTGAATTCGGGGAGACCGACCCGGATAGGATCCGGTAGCGGGACATCATCTATATAAAACCATTTCGAAGGCCAGTCCTCGGACGCCTTCTTTGGGGTTCTGGATAGATATCCGGTCCCGGCGATGCGCCATACCTCGGCTCCGCCCACTTGGTATATGGACCCCTCTTGAGAACGGGGCACCAGGCAGAATATCCTCTTCCACAGCGCGAAATGAGCCTCAACACCCAAAAATAGCTCGCAAAGGGCGACGAAGCCCGCGATATGCAATATAGAGGCAGGCGTGAGATTGTGCAGCTGGAGGCCGTAGAACTCCAGAAGCCCACGGAGAAATGGATGAATTGGAAATCCCAGTCCCCTTATTAAATAAGGGATGAGGCACACCCGCTCTCCTTTAGAGGGATTGGGGGTGCTCTCCGCTTGTTTCCCGCCATTGTAGGTGGCGAGTCCGGCTCGGACCGGGACCATATAGGCCTGAGGAAGAAATCCCTTGGCCTGAAGCGACACTAACTCGCTGTGCGGGATGGAACACTTCTCCCAGTCTCCAGGTTTAGGACTGGAAGGGCGAGAGGAGGAGCTGTGATAGCTAGCCATGGACCTTGGCTGGAGGCGCTCTGATGATTACTCGTGGAGAGGAGAAGGTGTTGTCTGGATCTAAATCCCCATCCCCTTAAATAGGCGGCTCATTTATGCGGCTAGGGGTGTGGATGTAAAAAACACCCCGACTTTTCACATTCGTTTGACACGTGGAAGGCAGTTATTATTGGGCATGGAGGCCAAGGAGCGCTACGTTATAAAAATCGGACATTATTCCAACAGGTACACAGAATCTGGAGAAGAACCCGCCTTGCAATGCCGAAGACAATCTGTGTGCCGGACTCGTCGTCATTGAAGCCTGGTTCGGGGGCTACTGAGGGAGTCCTAGATTAGGGGGTGTTCGGATAGCCGGACTATACCTTCAGCCGGACTCCAAGACTATGAAGATACAAGATTGAAGACTTCGTCCCGTGTCCGGATGGGACTTTCCTTGGCGTGGAAGGCAAGCTTGGCGATGCGGATATTCAAGATCTCCTACCATTGTAACTGACTCTATGTAACCCTAACCCTATCCGGTGTCTATATAAACCAGAGGGTTCTAGTCCGTAGGACAACTCCATCATACAACAATCATACCGTAGGCTAGCTTCTAGGGTTTATCCTCCTTGATCTCGTGGTAGATCTACTCTTGTACTACCCATATCATCAATATTAATCAAGCAGGAGTAGGCTTTTACCTCCATCGAGAGGGCCCGAACCTGGGTAAAAACATCGTGTCCCTTGTCTCATGTTACCATCCGGCCTAGACGCACAGTTCGGGACCCCCTACCTGAGATCCGCCGGTTTTGACACCGACAAAGAGGAATACAATGAGTCAGAATGACTATGTAATTTTAATTGACATGTGTAATGTCTTCTAGCCGGATTGTAGATCGTTTGTCATGGCCAACCTTTTCGCTTCAGCCTCAGGACCTGACGGTCCGGAGTGTGTCCGAATACCCATGCGGTTATGTAATAACCGGGGTATGCATGGAGACCAGGCGTAGGGGTCATTAATGCTTGAACAGACAAGTGCCCAACTAGTTATGTCATATTACATGGTTAGTAAGAAACATCTTCCAGTGAGAATAGTTCCGTTAGGGGTTCCTTTCCCTGGGAGGCATGCCCTAAAGTGCATGTCCATGCTGCGAAAAGAGACGCAGGAAAAATCATCTGGGGGCGCATAAATAAGTAAGTGGAAAGATCATCTTTAGTTCACCGACCGGATATTCCCTAAGAACGCTAGCTTTCGGCTTCACCCAGTCTGAGGTACACATCCGGCTGACCTGGCAGTAACAATCGCAGAGGTGCTCCCTTTACCACCTAGCCGAAAGATCGGGAACATAGGGGTAAGCACAGGAGCCAGGTAACCCAGCTTGGCCAAAACTTAAGTCATATCGATGCATATAATGGTGAATAAAGGTACATGCGGAAGTGTGACACATGTGTTGGGCATGAAGCCCATATAAGTAAGGTTCTGTTGAAGGAAGCTCCCAGGTTTAATGAGCGTGGATAGCGCGTTACTTATTGAGCCTTTAAAGGCTATAAGATAAAGGAAGGGGAGAAGGATAGAAATGTAAGACAGGCAATATAAAAAATGGACAGAGGAAGGAGACGAACACATAGTCCGGCGCTAGGCATAGAATCTTCGGAGACGGGCTGCGTTCCATGGGTTCGGCTCGAGTCGGTTATCCGATGCGTCTCGCAGGCGGTACGCTCCACTAGTCAGGACTTGGTCAATTATGAAGGGACCTTCCCACTTGGGCTTGAGTTTGTCCTTTTTCTTGTCCGACAGACGTAGAACTAATTCGCCAATGTTGTAATTTTTGGCCCGTACTTCTCTGCTTTGATATCTTCGAGCCTGCTGTTGATAGAATGCGGAACGGGCTTTTGCCACATCACGCTCCTCCTCTAAGGCGTCCAAACTGTCCTCCCGATCGAGCTCGGCTTCTCTTTCTTCGTACATGCGCACATAAGGTGAGTCATGAATTATGTCGCAGGGAAAAACTCCCTCTGCGCCGTACACCATGAAAAATGGTGTGTATCCGGTGGTGCGATTCGGCGTGGTCCGCAGCCCCCAGAGTACGGAGTCGAGCTCCTCTACCCAGTGCGTATTAGATTCTTTAAGGGACCGCACTAATCTGGGTTTGATGCCGCTCATGATAAGACCATTTGCACGTTCGACCTGGCCGTTAGTTTGTGGGTGATAGACGGAAGCATAATCGAGCTTGATGCCCATGTTTTTGCACCAGATTATTACCTCATCGGCCATAAAGTTCGTGCTGTTATCAGTGATGATGTTGTGGGGGATGCCATAACGGTGTACGACCCCGGATATAAAGTCTATCACCGGTCCGAATTCGGCCATCTTAACAGGCTTGGCTTCTATCCATTTGGTGAACTTATCCACCATGACCAGTAAGTATTTTTTCTTGTTGGTTCCGCCTTTAAGGGGTCAAACCATGTCAAGCCCCCAGACCGTGAAGGGCCAAGTGATGGGGATAGTTTGGAGGGCGGTGGGTGGCATATGGCTTTGGTTTGCAAAAAGCTGGCAACCGACGCATCGCTGGACTAAGTCCTGAGCGTCTGCCCGGGCCGTCGGCCAATAAAAGCCTGTACGGAAAGCCTTGCTTACGAGGGACCGAGCTGCAGCGTGATGACCATCGAGTCTGGCATGAATTTCAGCCAGCAAGTTTCGCCCTTCCTCTTCGGAGATGCACCTTTGAAGGACTCCGGTAGTGCTTTTCTTATAAAGCTCTCCCTCATGGACTTTATAGGCTTTAGATCGCCGCGCTATGCAGCGTGCCTCGTTTTGGTCCTCTGGGAGTTCCTGCCTAGTAAGGTAGGCTAGGAATGGTTCTGTCCACGGGGCGATGACGGCCATTATTACGTGGGCTGAAGGCATAATTTCATTGGCAGAGCCTCCAATTATGTTAGATTGTTCGGTGTCGGGCAGTGCGGTTGGGTCCGGGCTGTTATTGCCAGGTTCCCCTTCCCATACTACGAATGGCTTGAACAGCCTTTCCAAGAAGATGTTGGGGGGGGACTACATCGCGTTTTGCGCCGATGCGTGCCAGGACATCTGCCGCCTGATTGTTTTCCCGGGCTATATGGTGAAATTCAAGCCCTTCGAACCGAGCTGATATTTTTAAGACGGCGTTGCGGTAAGCTGCCATTTTTGGATCCTTGGCATTGAAGTCTCCAGTTATTTGGGATATCGCGAGGTTCGAATCCCCGCGCACCTCTAGGCGTTCAATGCCCATGGATACTGCCATCCGGAGACCGTGTAAAAGGGCCTCGTATTCGGCTGCGTTGATGGAGTCTATGTACATAATCTGGAGTACATATTGAACTGTGTCTCCTGTGGGGGACGTCAAAACGACGCGAGCCCCTAGACCGGCCAACATTTTGGAGCCGTCGTAATGCATGATCCAGTTTGAATATGTGCCGTACTCTTTAGGGAGTTCGGCCTCAGTCCATTATGCGACAAAGTCGGCCAAAACTTGCGACTTGATAGCTCGCCGTGGCTTATAAGTTATGTCGAATGGGAGGAGCTCAATGGCCCATTTTGCAATCTGGCCCGTTGTGTCGCGGTTGTTTATAATATCGTTAAGTGGTACTTCCGAGGCTACTGTTATTGAACACTCTTGAAAGTAGTGTCGCAGCTTTCGGGATGCCATGAATACCGCGTACGCAATCTTCTGATAATGCGGGTAACGTGATTTGCACGGAGTGAGGACAGTGGACACATAATAGACCGGCTTTTGAAGGGGGAATTTGTGTCCGTTCGTTTCTCGTTAGACGACGAGCACTGCGCTTACAACCTGGTGGGTTGCTGCAATGTACAATAGCATTGGTTCGCCAATGTTTGGCGCGGCCAGGACTGGGTTTGCTGCCAATATGGCTTTTATTTCGTCGAGTCCGGCCGTGGAGGCATCCGTCCACTCGAAGTGTTCGGTGCGCCGAAGGAGGCGATAAAGGGGTAGTGCCTTTTCTCCCAAGCGGGAGATAAAGCGGCTTAGAGCCGCCATGCATCTGGTTAATTTTTGTATTTGTTTGAGGTCCTTTGGGATATCCAATTGTGACAAAGCTCGGATCTTGGCTGGATTTGCTTCAATTCCTCTACCGGATACAATGGAGCCCAAGAGCTTGTGATGCACAGCAACGAGGGGGAGAGTGTTGTCTACGTACCCAACGCAGACCGACTGCGGAAGCGATGACACGACGTAGAGGAAGTAGTCGTACGTCTTCACGATCCAACCGATCAAGCACCGAAACTACGGCACCTCCGAGTTTGAGCACACGTTCAGCTCGATGACGATCCCCGGACTCCGATCCAGCAAAGTGTCGGGGAAGAGTTCCGTCAGCACGACGGCGTGGGGACGATCTTGATGTACTACAGCAGCAGGGCTTCGCCTAAACTCCGCTACAGTATTATCGAGGTATATGGTGGCAGCGGGCACCGCACACGGCTAAGGAATAGATCACGTGGATCAACTTGTGTGTCTAGAGGTGTCCCCTGCCTCCGTATATAAAGGAGTAGAGGGGGGAGGCTGGACGGCCAAGGAGGGAGGCGCAGGAGAGTCCTACTCCCTCTGGGAGTAGGGTTCCCCCTCCAATCCTAGTCCAACTAGGATTCCTCGGAGGGGAAAAGAGGAGGAGGGGGCCGGCCACCTCTCCTAGTCCTAATAGGACTAGGGGAAGGGGCAGGCGTGCAGCCCATCTAGGGCAGCCCCTTCTCTTTTCCACTAAGGCCCACTATGCCCCATATAGCTCCCGGGGGGTTCCGGTAACCCTCCCAGTACACCGGTAAAATCCCGATTTCTCCCGGAATACTTCCGATGTCCAAACATAGGCTTCCAATATATCAATCTTTACGTCTCGACCATTTCGAGACTCCTCGTCATGTCCGTGATCACATCCGGGACTCCGAACAACCTTCGGTACATCAAAATGCATAAACTCATGATATAACTGTCATCGTAACCTTAAGCGTGCGGACCCTACGGGTTCGAGAACAATGTAGACATGACCGAGACACGTCTCTGGTCAATAACCAATAGCGGGACCTTGATGCCCATATTGGCTCCTACATATTCTACGAAGATCTTTATCGGTCAGACCGCATAACAACATACGTTGTTCCCTTTGTCATCGGTATGTTACTTGCCCGTGATTCGATCGTCGGTATCCAATACCTAGTTCAATCTCGTTACCGGCAAGTCTCTTTACTCGTTCCGTAATACATCATCTCACAACTAACATATTAGTTGTAATGCTTGCAAGGCTTATGTGATGTGTATTACCGAGAGGGCCCAGAGATACCTCTCCGACAATCGGAGTGACAAATCCTAATCTCGAAATATGCCAACCCAACATCTACCTTTGGAGACACCTGTAATGCTCCTTTATAATCACCCAGTTACGTTGTGACGTTTGGTAGCACCCAAAGTGTTCCTCCGGCAAACGGGAGTTGCATAATCTCATAGTCATAGGAACATGTATAAGTCATGAAGAAAAGCAATAGCAACATACTAAACGATCTGGTGCTAAGCTAATGGAATGGGTCATGTCAATCAGATCATTCAACTAATGATGTGACCTCGTTAATCAAATAACAACTCATTGTTCATGGTTAGGAAACATAACCATCTTTGATTAACGAGCTAGTCAAGTAGAGGCATACTAGTGACACTTTGTTTGTCTATGTATTCACACATGTATTATGTTTCCGGTTAATACAATTCTAGCATGAATAATAAACATTTATCATGATTATAAGGAAATAAATAATAACTTTATTATTGCCTCTAGGGCATATTTCCTTCAGTCTGCCACTTGCACTAGAGTCAATAATCTAGATTACACTGTAATGATTCTAACACCCATGGAGCCTTGGTGCTGATCATGTTTTGATCGTGGAAGAGGCTTAGTCAACGGGTCTGCAACATTCAGATCCGTATGTATCTTGCAAATCTCTATGTCTCCCACCTGGACTAGATCCCGGATGGAATTGAAGCGTCTCTTGATGTGTTTGGTTCTTTTGTGAAATCTGGATTCCTTTGCCAAGGCAATTGCACCAGTATTGTCACAAAAGATTTTCATTGGACCCGATGCACTAGGTATGACACCTAGATCGGATATGAACTCCTTCATCCAGACTCCTTCGTTCGCTGCTTCCGAAGCAGCTATGTACTCCGCTTCACATGTAGATCCCGCTACGACGCTTTGTTTAGAACTGCACCAACTTACAGCTCCACCGTTTAATGTAAACACGTATCCGGTTTGCGATTTAGAATCGTCCGGATCAGTGTCAAAGCTTGCATCAACGTAACCTTTTACGGTGAGCTCTTTGTCACCTCCATATACGAGAAACATATCCTTAGTCCTTTTCAGGTATTTCAGGATGTTCTTGACCGCTGTCCAGTGATCCACTCCTGGATTACTTTGGTACCTCCCTGCTAAACTTATAGCAAGGCACACATCAGGTCTGGTACACAGCATCGCATACATGATAGAGCCTATGGCTGATGCATAGGGAACATCTTTCATATTCTCTCTATCTTCTGCAGTGGTCGGGCATTGAGTCTTACTCAACTTCACACCTTGTAACACAGGCAAGAATCCTTTCTTTGCTTGATCCATTTTGAATTTCTTCAAAATCTTGTCAAGGTATGTGCTTTGTGAAAGTCCAATTAAACGTCTTGATCTATCTCTATAGATCTTAATGCCTAATATGTAAGCAGCTTCACCGAGGTCTTTCATTGAAAAACTTTTATTCAAGTATCCCTTTATGCTATCCAGAAATTCTATATCATTTCCAATCAGCAATATGTCATCCATATATAATATCAGAAATGCTACAGAGCTCCCACTCACTTTCTTGTAAATACAGGCTTCTCCGAAAGTCTGTATAAAACCAAATGCTTTGATCACACTATCAAAGCGTTTATTCCAACTCCGAGAGGCTTGCACCAGTCCATAAATGGATCGCTGGAGCTTGCACACTTTGTTAGCTCCCTTTGGATCGACAAAACCTTCCGGTTGCATCATATACAACTCTTCTTCCAGAAATCCATTCAGGAATGCAGTTTTGACATCCATCTGCCAAATTTCATAATCATAAAATGCGGCAATCGCTAACATGATTCGGACAGACTTAAGCATCGCTACGGGTGAGAAGGTCCCATCGTAGTCAATCCCTTGAACTTGCCGAAAACCTTTTGCGACAAGTCGAGCTTTGTAGACAGTAACATTACCATCAGCGTCAGTCTTCTTCTTAAAGATCCATTTATTTTCAATTGCTTGCCGATCATCGGGTAAGTCAACCAAAGTCCATACTTTGTTCTCATACATGGATCCCATCTCAGATTTCATGGCTTCAAGCCACTTTGCGGAATCTGGGCTCACCATTGCTTCTTCATAGTTCGTAGGTTCATCATGATCTAGTAGCATGACTTGCAGAACAGGATTACCATACCACTCTGGTGCGGATCTTACTCTGGTTGATCTACGAGGTTCAGTAGTATCTTGATCTGAAGTTTCATGATCATTATCATTGGCTTCCTCACTAACTGGTGTAGGTGTCACTGAAACAGTTTTATGTGATGTACTACTTTCCAGTAAGGGAGCAGGTACAGTTACCTCATCAAGTTCTACTTTCCTCCCACTCACTTCTTTCGAGAGAAACTCCTTCTCTAGAAAGGATCCATTCTTAGCAACGAATGTCTTGCCTTCGGATCTGTGATAGAAGGTGTACCCAACAGTCTCCTTTGGGTATCCTATGAAGACACATTTCTCCGATTTGGGTTCGAGCTTATCAGGTTGAAGCTTTTCACATAAGCATCGCAGCCCCAAACTTTAAGAAACGACAACTTTGGTTTCTTTCCAAACCATAGTTCATAAGGCGTCGTCTCAACGGATTTTGATGGTGCCCTATTTAACGTGAATGCGGCCGTCTCTAAAGCATAACCCCAAAATGATAGCGGTAAATCAGTAAGAGACATCATAGATCGCACCATATCTAGTAAAGTACGATTACGACGTTCGGACACACCATTACGCTGTGGTGTTCCGGGTGGCGTGAGTTGCGAAACTATTCCACAGTTTTTCAAATGTACACCAAACTCGTAACTCAAATATTCTCCTCCACGATCAGATCGTAGAAACTTTATTTTCTTGTTACGATGATTTTCAACTTCACTCTGAAATTCTTTGAACTTTTCAAATGTTTCAGAATTATGTTTCATTAAGTAGATATATCCATATCTGCTTAAATCATCTGTGAAGGTGAGAAAATAACGATATCCCCCACGAGCCTCAATGTTCATCGGACCACATACATCGGTATGTATGATATCCAATAAATCTGTTGCTCTCTCCATAGTACCGGAGAACGGTGTTTTAGTCATCTTGCCCATGAGGCACGGTTCGCAAGTACCAAGTGATTCATAATCAAGTGGTTCCAAAAGTCCATCAGTATGGAGTTTCTTCATGCGCTTTATACCGATATGACCTAAACGACAGTGCCACAAATAAGTTGCACTTTCATTATCAACTCTGCATCTTTTGGTTTCAACATTATGAATATGTGTATTACTACTGTCGAGATTCAATAAGAATAGACCACTCTTCAAGGGTGCATGACCATAAAAGATATTACTCATATAAATAGAACAACCATTATTCTCTGATTTAAATGAATAACCGTCTCGCATTAAACAAGATCCAGATATAATGTTCATGCTCAACGCTGGCACCAAATAACAATTATTTAGGTCTAATATTAATCCCGAAGGTAGATGTAGAGGTAGCGTGCCAACCGCGATCACATCGACTTTGGAACCGTTTCCCACGCGCATCGTCACCTCGTCCTTTGCCAGTGCCCGCTTATTCCGTAGTCCCCGTTTCGAGTTGCAAATATTAGCAACAGAACCAGTATCAAATACGCAGGTGCTACTGCGAGCTCTAGTAAGGTACACATCAATAACATGTATATCACATATACCTTTGTTCACCTTGCCATCCTTCTTATCCGCCAAATACTTGGGCAGTTCCGCTTCCAGTGACCAGTCTGCTTGCAGTAGAAGCACTCAGTTTTAGGCTTAGGTCCAGACTTGGGTTTCTTCTCTTGAGCAGCAACTTGCTTGCCGTTCTTCTTGAAGTTCCCCTTCTTCTTCCCTTTGCCCTTTTTCTTGAAACTAGTGGTCTTGTTAACCATCAACACTTGATGCTCCTTCTTGATATCTACCTCCGCAGCTTTCAGCATTGCGAAGAGCTCGGGAACAGTTTTGTTCATCCCTTGCATATTATAGTTCATCACGAAGCTTTTGTAGCTTGGTGGCAGTGATTGGAGAATTCTGTCAATGACGCAATCATCCGGAAGATTAACTCCCAATTGAATCAAGTGATTATTATACCCAGACATTTTTAGTATATACTCACTAACAGAACTGTTCTCCTCCATCTTGCAGCTATAGAACTTATTGGAGACTTCATATCTCTCAATTCGGGCATTTGCTTGAAATATTAACTTCAACTCCTAGAACATCTCATCTGCTCCGTGACGTTCAAAACGTCGTTGAAGTCCCGATTCTAAGCCGTAAAGCATGGCACACTGAACTATCGAGTAGTCATCAGCTTTGCTCTACCAGACGTTCATAACATCTGGTGTTGCTCCAGCAGCAGGCCTGGCACCCAGCGGTGCTTCCAGGACGTAATTCTTCTGTGCAGCAATGAGGATAATCCTCAAGTTACGGACCCAGTCCGTGTAATTGCTACCATCATCTTTCAACTTTGCTTTCTCAAGGAACGCATTAAAATTCAACGGAACAACAGCACGAGCCATCTATCTACAATCAACATAAACAAGCAAGATACTATCAGGTACTAAGTTCATGATAAATTTAAGTTCAATTAATCATATTACTTAAGAACTCCCACTTAGATAGACATCCCTCTAATCTTCTAAGTGATTACGTGATCCAAATCAACTAAACCATAACCGATCATCACGTGAGATGGAGTAGTTTTCAATGGTGAACATCGTTTATGTTGATCATATCTACTATATGATTCACGCTCGACCTTTCGGTCTCCGTGTTCCGAGGCCATATCTGCATATGCTAGGCTCGTCAAGTTTAAGCTGAGTATTCTGCGTGTGCAAAAACTGGCTTGCACCCGTTGTAGATGGACGTAGAGCTTATCACACCCGATCATCACGTGGTGTCTGGGCACGATGAACTTTGGCAACGGTGCATACTCAGGGAGAACACTTCTTGATAATTTAGTGAGAGATCATCTTATAATGCTACCGTCAATCAAAGCAAGATAAGATGCATAAAAAGATAAACATCACATGCAATCAATATAAGTGATATGATATGGCTATCATCATCTTGTGCTTGTGATCTCCATCTCCGAAGCACCGTCATGATCACCATCGTCACCGGCGCGACACCTTGATCTCCATCGTAGCATCGTTGTCGTCTCGCCAATCTTATGCTTCCACGACTATCACTACCGTTTAGTAATAAAGTAAAGCATTACATCGCGATTGCACTGCATACAATAAAGCGACAACCATATGGCTCCTGCCAGTTGCCGATAACTCGGTTACAAAACATGATCATCTCATACAATAAAATTCAGCATCATGCCTTGACCATATCACATCACAACATGCCCTGCAAAAACAAGTTAGACGTCCTCTACTTTGTTGTTGCAAGTTTTACGTGGCTGCTACAGGCTTAAGTAAGAACCAATTTCACCTACGCATCAAAACCACAACGATAGTTTGTCAAATAGACTCCGTTTTAACCTTCGCAAGGACCGGGCGTAGCCATACTCGGTTCAACTAAAGTTGGAGAGACAGTCGCCCGCAAGCCATCTATGTGCAAAGCACGTCGAGGGAACCGGTCTCGCGTAAGCGTACCCGTAAGGTTGGTCCGGGTCGTCTCGTCCAACAATACCGCCGAACCAAAGTATGACATGCTGGTAGGCAGTATGACTTGTATCGTCCACAACTCACTTGTGTTCTACTCATGCATATAACATCAACATAAATAACCTGGCTCGGATGCCACTGTTGGGTTTCGTAGTAATTTCAAAAAATTTCCTACGCACACACAAGATCATGTGATGCACAGCAACGAGGGGGAGAGTGTTGTCTATGTACCCAAGGCAGACTGACTGCGGAAGCGATGAAACGACGTAGAGGAAGTATTCTTACGTCTTCACGATCCAACCGATCAAGCACCGAAACTACGGCACCTCCGAGTTCGAGCACACGTTCAGCTCGATGACGATCCCCGGACTCCGATCCAGCAAAGTGTCGGGGAACAGTTCCGTCAGCACGACGGCGTGGTGATGATCTTGATGTACTACAGCAGCAGGGCTTCGCCTAAGCTCCGCTACAGTATTATCGAGGTATATGGTGGCAGGGGGCACCGCACACGGCTAAGGAATAGATCACGTGGATCAACTTGTGTGTCTAGAGGTGTCCCCTACCTCCGTATATAAAGGAGTAGAGGGGGGAGGCTGGCCGGCCAAGGAGGGAGGCGCAGGAGAGTCCTACTCCCTCTGGGAGTAGGATTCCCCCTCCAATCCTAGTCCAACTAGGATTCCTCGGAGGGGAAAAGAGGAGGAGGGGGCCGGCCACCTCTCCTAGTCCTAATAGGACTAGGGGAAGGGGGAGGCGCGCAGCCCATCTAGGGCAGCCCCTTCTCTATTCCACTAAGGCCCACTATGGCCCATATAGCTCCAGAGGGGTTCCGGTAACCCTCCCGGTACTCCGGTAAAATCCCGATTTCACCCGGAATAGTTCCGATGTCCAAACATAGGCTTCCAATATATCAATCTTTACGTATCGACCATTTCGAGACTCCTCGTCATGTCCGTGATCACATCCGGGACTCCGAACAACCTTCGGTACATCAAAATGCATAAACTCATAATATAACTGTCATCGTAACCTTAAGCGTGCGGACCCTACGGGTTCGAGAACAATGTAGACATGACCGAGACACGTCTCCGGTCAATAACCAATAGCGGGACCTGGATGCCCATATTGGCTCCTACATATTCTACGAAGATCTTTATCGGTCAGACCGCATAACAACATACGTTGTTCCCTTTGTCATCGGTATGTTACTTGCCCGTGATTCGATCGTCGGTATCCAATACCTAGTTCAATCTCGTTACCGGCAAGTCTCTTTACTCGTTCCGTAATACATCATCTCACAACTAACATATTAGTTGTAATGCTTGCAAGGCTTATGTGATGTGTATTACCGAGAGGGCCCAGAGATACCTCTCCGACAATCGGAGTGACAAATCCTAATCTCGAAATATGCCAACCCAACATCTACCTTTGGAGACACCTGTAATGCTCCTTTATAATCACCCAGTTACGTTGGGACGTTTGGTAGCACCCAAAGTGTTCCTCCGGAAACGGGAGTTGCATAATCTCATAGTCATAGGAACATGTATAAGTCATGAAGAAAAGCAATAGCAACATACTAAACGATCTGGTGCTAAGCTAATGGAATGGGTCATGTCAATCAGATCATTCAACTAATGATGTGACCTCGTTAATCAAATAACAACTCATTGTTCATGGTTAGGAAACATAACCATCTTTGATTAACGAGCTAGTCAAGTAGAGGCATACTAGTGACACTTTGTTTGTCTATGTATTCACACATGTATTATGTTTCCGGTTAATACAATTCTAGCATGAATAATAAACATTTATCATGATTATAAGGAAATAAATAATAACTTTATTATTGCCTCTAGGGCATATTTCCTTCAGAGCTTTCCTGCTGGAACGCCGAAAACGCATTTTTCCGGGTGGAGCTTGATGTCGTATGTTCGGAGGTTATCAAATGTGAGCCTCAAGTCATCTACTAGAGATTCGACATGTCTTGTTTTTACGACCACATCATCTACGTATGGCTCCACTGTTTTGCCGCTCTGGTTTGCCAGACATGTCTGAATCATGCGCAGATATGTTGCGCCAGCGTTTTTGAGCCCGAAGGTCATTGTGTTGAAGCAGAATGGGCCGTATGGTGTGATGAATGCCGTTGCGGCTTGGTCTGACTCTGCCATCTTGATTTGATGGTAGCCGGAATATGCGTCAAGGAAACACAATGAATCGTGTCCTGCGGCAGCGTCGATAATTTCATCAATACGGGGGAGGGGGAAGGGATCCTTTGAGCAAGCCATGTTAAGGTCTCTAAAGTCAACGCATAGACGCCAGGATTTGTCCTTCTTTGGTACCATCACCAGGTTTGCTAGCTAGTCTGAATGTTTTATATCTCTGATGAATCCGGCCTCCAATAGCTTGGCTAGCTCCTCTCCCATGGCATGTCTCTTGGGTTCGGAAAAATGCCGAAGAGCTTGTTTGACAGGTTTGAATCCTTTTAGGATATTTAAGCTGTGTTCGGCCAGCCTGCGGGGGATTCCTGGCATGTCTGAAGGGTGCCAGGCGAAAATGTCCCAGTTCTCGCGGAGGAATTCTCGCAGCGCGGCGTCTACATCAAGGTTTAATTGTGCCCCGATGGAAGCTGTTTTATTGGGGTCCGTTGGATGGACCTGGAATTTGACTATTTCGTCTGCTGGTTTAAAGGAGGTGGACTTGGATCTTTTGTCGAGTATCACGTCGTCACTGTTCACCGTGGAGCGCAGCGCAGTCAGTTCCTCAGCCGCTAGGGTTCGGATAGTGACTCAAGGGCCAATGTGGCTGTCTTATTTTCGGCGCGGAGTGCTATGTCCGGATCACTAGAGAGAGTGATAATTCCATTTGGCCCGAGCATCTTGAGCTTCATGTACCCATAATGGGGTATTGCTTGGAAGATTGTAAAACGCTTCCCGCACTAGCAGAGCGTGGTATCCGCTACTGAATGGGGCCACCTGGAACGTGACCTCTTCGGACCTGTCATTATCCGGCGTGCCGAACACCACATCTAGTGTGATTTTTCCTGTGCAGCGCGCTTCCCGACTGGGGATTATTCCTCTCTAGGTTGTGCTGCTTTGCTCAATGCGGTTCCAGTCTATTTCCATTTTTCAAAGGGTTTCCTCATAAATGAGGTTCAATCCGCTGCCTCCATCCATGATTACCTTGGTAAGGCGAAAGCCGTCCACTATTGGACTGAGGACCAATACGGCTGGTGCTCGGGCTGTTCGGAATTTAGGTTCATCACTGGCATTAAAAGTAATAGCCGTGTCACTCCATGGGTTTATTGTTGCTACTTGGTAGACTTCGGCAAGGCTGTGGAGCATTCTTTTTCGCATATTATTTGATGCGAAAGTCTCAAAGACTGTTAATACCGTACTGGTGTCCCTGGGGTGGCATTCTGTGGCCTCCGGAAGTAGGAGATCTTCGCCAATTTTGGCCACCTGCCGGAGTATCCAACATGCTCTAAGGCTGTGAGTTGGTGTGGTGCCCTCTGTACTGTGAATTTTATAGGGTCTATTAAGCCATCCTTCCAGTACGGTTCCATGCCCTGTAGAGGGTTTTTGCTTTTTGGTATTTAACCCGGGTGTGTGACGATGATGCACCCTCTTATTTCGGACTGGCTTTGTATTCAGGGCCGGATCGTCCCAAAATTTTATTTCGGTTTTCCGGGCGCTTTCCATCGCACAGTACTTTCGTACTATGGACGCCAAGTCAGCGAAGCGTGTAATATCACGGCGACTTATGGCGTTGAGGATTCCCTTGTCCGTGCAATTATTGCAGAAGACTGAGATTGCGTCTTCCTCGTGGCAGTCCTTTAGCCTGTTCATAACCAGGAGGAATCTGGCCCAGTAATGATGTACTGTTTCTTCGGGCTTTTGCCTGATTTCCGATAGATCGCTTATGTTTGGGTGGGTGGGTGTAATTAAATCCGAAACCTCGCCCAATCTGAAACTCCGAGGCCAAGGAGTTTCCGAACTCGCATGTTTGGATCCTTGGATGTTGTCCAATGAATTCAGCCCGTCGCCTGACTCTAAGTTCAGGTCTTGAGTGATATCCTCCCCTCCGCGGGTATCCGGCTTGGAGGGATCGGGAATCCGGACGTAGCTAGTCCTTAAGATAGATGAAAGGTCGCCGCATTGTCCCTCTACCACGGCAACGTGATGGGTGACTTGGGGAGAGTTAATCTCTCTCGGATCGGGTTTAGGCCCAATCTGGTCATAATCCGTAGCGACTCCCAGGGCGGCGATGCAATCCAAGAGCTCGTTTATGGAAGAGAGCTCCATTGGACCTAACTGCTCGGCGAGTTCCGAGCTGACATGAAGATTGTTATTGATGACCCGAGAGGTCATCGTCGGCGCAGCAGCCGAACGGGCGGTCATAAGAAAACCGCCCAGCCGGAGAGTGTGGCCGAGAGCCAAAGCTCCCTTTGCAACGGGGTCGTGTTTACAGACGGGATGAGGCATCCTTCCTGATGGCGACGACACAGAGGAACTCTCAATGAAAGCACCAATGTCGGTGTCAAAACCGGCGGATATCGGGTAGGGGGTCCCAAACTGTGCGTCTAGGCGGATGGTAACAGGAGACAAGGGACACGATGTTTTTACCCAGGTTCGGGCCCTCTCGATGGAGGTAAAACCCTACTCCTGCTTGATTAATATTGATGATACGGGTAGTACAAGAGTAGATCTACCACGAGATCAAGGAGGCTAAACCCTAGAAGCTAGCCTATGGTATGATTGTTGTTGTGTCCTACGGACTAAAACCCTCCGGTTTATATAGACACCGGAGAGGGCTAGCGTTACACAGAGTCGGTTACAATGGTAGGAGATCTACATATCCGCATCGCCAATCTTTCCTTCCACGCCAATGAAAGTCCCTTCCGGACACGGGACGAAGTCTTCAATCTTGTATCTTCATAGTCCAGGAGTCCGGCTGAAGGTATAGTCCGGCTATCCTGACACCCCCTAATCCAGGACTCCCTTAGCTGGCGTTATACTAACAGCAAAAAAAAGTGGCAATAAGAGCATGGGAGGCCCATTCGGACAGTGGGCGCACCAGTACGATGTACCTCCACCGACGCAGAGCGGTGAGGGAGGTATGGTTGCCCAGAGCAACAAATATGCAAGCAGCATATGTGGATTACGGTCCCATTTTTGTTCTCTTTAGCCACCTTTTTCCTATGCGAGGACAACAAACCGACAGACCTGGTCATTCTCTATAGCGTTGTCATGCCTTTCTACCCTTCTTCAACCAAGAGACACGAGACTGGTTCCTTAGCTACTGATTTTCCCCTTTTCAACCTAGATGCTGGTTCGATGCCTACCCTCTTGGACAGTATAGTCTCCCTTCCTTCCCTTATTCGACCCAGACATGGATTAGTCTGCATGAAGTAGGGTTTCCTTTAATAGTGCAAATTATGGTTTTCGTCTGCGTGGCTAGCAGAGTAGAGGATAGCAAATTGGGAAGATGGTGGAGTGGAAAAAGATCCACATGCAACGACGTAGCAGATGGGGCAATAGAAGAAGGTTATGGCTCGAAAAGAGGTAGAATACCTAAGGGTCGGCGGGAAGTGGCTTCGCTCGTGGTCGTCTTCCTCCGCACACATTACGGCAGCGAGCTTGGGGATGGAGGCCATCCTGCGCGGGCGCTAGGTCTGAGAGGGCGGCCTTCTCGTCAGTGCGTGACCTTGCTTGCCGATGACGAGTGCGTCAACACTGCACGTCCTTCTCTTCCCTGGCGGATCTGTGACCACCGGTGAGGAGGGAGACAGGGTCCTTATTTTTTAGATCTGGAGAGAGAGGGTGGTTGTGTGAGAATCAAGTGGGTAGACCTTAGCAAGAAAGCGCTGAAGCTCCAGCCTATATATCTTTTTTATACTACTAGTACTGGAGGTGGGGTAGTGGTAAAGTAGTTTATATTTTCTATGCATACAGTACCAGTTAGTCGTGCTTCAAAACTGATAGGCGCGCCATTAAAAAAAAGGTCGATAACTAATGCGGCACCACGGGCCAACGCGGCCAGATCGCATTTTGCAGGAGAAATTACACACCATGTTTCGTTGACATGTGGTCCCGTTCCAACATATCAGTGAGACGACGGCGAGTAGTAGGAGTATTTCCGAATGGACGTGTAGGCTGGGGCGCCTCTTCATGAACCGTGGCAAACTCGCAACCGTCCACCGACTCCTCGCCTTTCCCTCTCGATTTGGAATTGCTGTCGCACGCTCTTCCTCTCCCTCCTCCATTTTCCTTCAGCCCTTCACCCTTTCTTCTGCCATTGTTCGATCGTCTTCTCCATGGAGGAAACGACCCCGTTATTCTTCCCCCGATTTGAAAGATGACGTGGTGGACGAACTCATTGATCAGTGCGACGTCATCACCTCGGCTAGCATGGCAGGTTCATTCAAGCCCATTCTCGACTCAACTAATAACATCATTGCAAGGAACCCAAGGGTCAAGGAGCGGTTTGATCTCCCCTATCTTCTTCGTCGTGACACTGATGACTGTCACCGGCACGACGGAGGCCTCGCCCTGTGCAAGTTGATGCCGCTTGATAATGATACGTGTGATGTTAAGATGCCATCGCTTGAGGGCAAGGCTTGGGCGGGCGCAAATGGAGATTGGGTTGTTTACATTGGGTCCAACTGCGAGTGGGAACTTGTGAATGTGTACACTCGTCACCGGGTTCCACTTCCAAAAATCTCAGCACACTGCCCAGAGGTTGAGCACACAGGTGTTGTACGCACGTTCAAATATGATCATGGTGACTGTCTTCTATGGAAGATAGCAATTTTTCGAGTTCCCAACCGCTCTTGGAATTACAAAAACTATGATGTTGTTGCTATCTTCGACAAGCTTGTTGCCGTCCTTGATGATTTGACTCGATGGATATTGCTCAAAAATCAGTTTTTGTGCACGAAGGAGTACTGTGATGCAATTGAATACGAGGGCTTGTGTTTGCTTGCACCACTCGTGGCACTCTTTATGCATGGCATCCTCGTTGTTTCGGTACGTTTGTCTTCCACCGTAATTATAACTGTTTCATCCACACGCATGCGGGTTAGCAAGTTTCCCTTTACCAATTAACCTTCTTCTTGTGTTTCCAAGGTCTTGTGAACATCCCACCACCTATACTTGAAGATTTTTATAACCAAGGGGGAGATGACGATGGTGATGATCACGAGCATGAGGACGAGCAGCGCCGATATACTCTGTGGTGCCTGGCAACTAATTCCGATGGATCACCTCTTCTTGTGTGTATACAGCCCACTGATGATGTTACTGCTAAGGAAGCAGGTGTAGTCTCCCATGGTCGCACTAGTGTGCTAGCGCCAACTCCTTCTCCCAGGCACAAAATTGATAGTCTTGGAGAAAACTCGCTCTTCCTTGGACAAAACTATCCGATGATGGTGAAAGGCGATCCAACTGCTGTTGACACATTTATGAGAAGCAACTGTGTCTATACCTCAGACATTTGGGTGGTTCCCTACCCTGGTACTGATATAGTAGGCTGCTTCAGCCTAGATGATCAGTCCTGCGTTGGTCTCTAGATCGACAACGGATGGCCCGTCCCAGAGAATCACTTGTGGTTCAAAGCAAGTGGTTCCAATGCCGCGGAATGGTTGAGTTGAAGTTCATTTCATTGCTTGTTATTTGTTGTGTGGTGAAAACTGTAGTATTTATAATGTATCCTCGTTGTCGATGTGGGTTGATGACCTGTTGTACTATGTAATAAAATGATATGCCTGTGATAAACTTACTAAATTTATGAATGGCTTTCGAGTCGCTTCTCTGAGTGAGTGGTGCGATGAGGCAAAAAAATATTTTCTGAATACATAATTGTACGTGCATTGCAACAGGTTATCAGATGAGGCCAATCAACAACAGTAGTACACTATTTGTACTAGCTTCACATGCTTCGCGCGTCGGGCGGGTGTTTTTACTGTAGCCATATGCTAATGTGTTCGTTGTATGTAACCAGCACCTCGAATCCTCGATATACTAGCAGTATAGTATATAGTAGGAGTAAGTAGTAGGAGTAGTAGGGTGGCATCGGCCAGAACAAGCATTCACGTCCTGGAGTACGGCACACGCCACCACCACGACATCCATCTGACACCATATTATTTCTTGGAGTCCGTGCGAGAGCAATCTCTTCAACCTCGTCGTTTCTCTAACTTCAGTCATCGCGCGGCGGGCGAGGTGGGGGTTTGCCGATATTCGGTTTCCTTAACTGCGGTCCCACTTGTAAGGCCAACTCCAACGCACAACCCCAAACGGACCTCCGTTTTGCACGAACTCCAACGATAATTTTGACTAGAAAAGCAAGACCAAAGAAAACAAGAACCACAAGAATACATTTTACTACTCCTGTAGTAAGTTGGATTAGTGCCTTCTCGATGCATTCATTGTTGATCTGCGGAGGCTCGATCTAGCGTGCTTCTTTCTTCTTCGAGTGTAAAGAAGTAGACGTTGCTTCCTCGCTTCTAGTCTCATGTCTAGCCTCTATTCTATACTAGCTAAAAGTGATAGAACATCTACTAAATTGCGCTCTATCAATATATGGATGTACTCTTCTTCCCAATACAAAAACTTGCATCCATTCGACTCCCTCCGTTGCACAATACTACATGCCTTCTATTTGTCGAAATATTTATGTATCTAGACATGTCTTAGTATATAAGTACATCCATTCTACTCCCTCCGTTGCACAATACATGCCTTCTATTTGTCAAATATATATGTATGTAGACATGTCTTAGTATATAGGTACATCCATTTTTGGACAAATAGAAGTCAAGTATTTTGGAACGGAGGGAGTACACAATAAAAAATTTAAGTTAGCACAACTAGTCTAATCCGAGAGCAGAACCGAAGATTTGGTATGGTTCTTCCTCCTTTTGCCGACACGTGGGACATCCAGCATCCAGGGCGTGTCATGAAAGAAAATAGAGTGGTAGTTGAAGCCACGAGATGTGCATCTTGGGTTAAACTATAAATAGAATCTTACTACTCTTGAGTAACTCCAAAAGCGGCCACCGAAGATCTTTATTGGATTTGTTTTTCATCACCAGCACGTCGAGGTGAAAGATTTGCAGGTTCAGTGGGTCCTCTTGCGTTTTCTCTGACATGTGGGGCCGCAAGTGAGCAAACAGACAATGGGCTCCGCACGTCCGCTGGCTGGCTGAGAAGAGAGATAGAGGAGGGTTGAGCACGGACTGTAGGAAATTTGTTCTACGTACCTCGATATAGGCTCGATATAGTGGGGTGGCATGGGCCATAACTAGCATTCACGTCTAGCAGTACGGCACATGCCACCCACACGAGTCCCATCGGACACCAATTTTCTTGGAGTCCATGCTACAGCCATCTCTTCTCCCTCCTGTCCTCTTTTCTCAGCCATCGCGCGGTTGGCGGGGTGGGGGTTTGCCGACAGTCGGTTTGCTCAACTGCGGTCCCACTTGTAAGTAAAAATACAACACTGCACGCATTCCCACTTGAGCGGCGTGCCGGACCAACCGTGTGGGGGTGCGACGCGAACACGGCAGGCTTTTCCTTTTGAACTCGTAACTTGTAAAATTTGGTTCTGCTCCATGGTGCGACCGATAGATAGAAAATAATGATTTTTCCTAGAGTAATGAGAAGTTTGGTTCTGGCGCCGTTCATGCATGGAGTATGTACGAAAATTATGAAGTTGATGCGAAAGGTAAGATAATTACTGTAGTATCATATACTACTACATGGATTTGACGGAAAGATAAAAATACATACGGATCCATCAACGTTCAACGACATCCTCACGCCCTAGTGCGCGGGGTCACCAACCGACATGTGAGGAGCAGTGGCGTTGGCGGCGAGCTCAACGTGCTTCTGAACAGTGCCGTCCAAGGTTGCCCTGCGCTCCAAGAAGGCCAGCATCCTATCATCCTCCTCTTGCATGTACTAGTCCTTATGGACGATTTGCGCGTAGACGTGGGTGATTATGTCGATGGTGTCTTGCTGCGCCAGGCGCTGCGCGGCGAGCGCGACCTCGAGGTGGACATTCTCCGGCGCGACGGCGGGCAGTCGCAGGGCCACCAGTGCGTCGAAGAGGTTGTTACCATAGTGGCCGTTGAGGGTGGCGGGCATCGCAGAGCCTGGGCGCTGTGCGCGTCGGCTGGAGGCTTACGTCAAAGTCGTCCGCAAGCTTCTTGACGACGGTGAACTTGTCGAGGAAACCGACGAGGACCTCGTCGAACAAGGAGACGAAGCTGTCGTCCAAGCGGCCCCTCGCCCTGGCGGCCTCAAGCAATACTACCTGCCGGGCCGCAGGCCGGCGTCGTGGACCATCTGGCACAGCCGGCTGATGCTCGCGCTCATCGCCTCCATGGGTCTAGCGTAGCTTCTAGTCAACTGATCTTGCGATTCGAGTGATCACTCAGCCCTTGGTTAGCGTGCGTAGGTGCGTAGGATTTCGTACTACTCCTCGGCCCTCTACTGCACCTGCCTTTGGCTGTATGATAGGTGGGCCAGCCACCCCCTGGGGCCACGTGTCATTCACCTCCTGACCCGTCTCTCACACGCACCCTGCTAGTGTATATATAGTGGTTTTCTTTTTCTCTCCATATCAACCATTTTATATTGCGTACGTGTCATTCAAGAGTGAAATGAAAAAAACCAAAAAAAAAAAAAAAAAATCAAAAAAAAAAAAAAAAAAAAATGAGTGAAATGATGGTTGCTTCTTCCGACTAACTTACTGTGTGATTTTACTGCTCCTTAGTGGCCCCTACACGTACTCCCCCTACGTGTATGCCAACAGTCACACGTACACATGGACGCAAAAACTGCGCGCGACGCCCTAATGCAATGCATGTCGAGCACAAGACGGAACACACACGTCACGCTCAAGTGCTCAACCTACACGTGCATGCACACACATACTCAGTCAGGGTGAGCTAGTGACCGTATGAACACCGGAAAATATATATATTGAGCGCAATGAGCGTATTATGAAGTCCACTGACCGTATTTTTACAAATATACAGTGACAGACAGTGTATTTATCTCGTTTGAAATTAAGCCATGTTAACCGGAGAGGAGGCAGCATGGACTAGCATTACTTTGCTGTGTCCCGTCAACTTTGCTGGCTTGATGAAACACCTTGCTTCCTACTTCTTTTTTTGGCTTCCTAGTGACCAGTGTCTTGGCTGATCGTCCTAAGAATGCTTATATATGAATAAAGCTCTCTCATTTACCCGCAAAAAAGATTAAGCCATATTAACCGGAAAGGAGGGAGTATGGACTAGCACTACTTTTTGGTGTGTCCCGTCAACTCGCAGAACGAGGAGAAGCTTGCAGGACAAGGTGAAGCTCGCTTACGCCTTTTGACTAATGCAACCTACCCTCGGTGGACATGCATCAGTCCATTCGGTGTCAGGCATACACTGTAGTACCCAACATGCGGAGTACCATCATTGTTCGACTTCACGAAGGGGCGAAGAGCCAAGCGCAGTACTAGTACGCGTACTTGGTTTTGCACCTTCATACTACTCCACCCTCCGTCACAGTTTACAGGGCGCGCTTCATTATGATGCATTTCTCTCAATGCATTTCCACCACCAGAGAGACTTTAGACGCGTTTGGTTTAATGCTCAATTAAATTAGGGCGTGGTAACCGCAATCAAGTCCACAATTTTCTCTCCATGTACTGTAATACTACGGAGTGCATGCATGTGTGTACCCGGGGTGGAAGCACTGCATGCATGTGTGTACGCATTATTCCATCTAGTAATAGACGCCGTGCTATAACTACCAATGCTATTTTTCAGGCCGATCGCTAGTCGCCTTGGTCCCACAGAATTTATTTTTTCTGAAGCGCGCTGTATAAACAGTGACGGATGGAGTAGTATGAGCGGATTCAAAGAAGAGCGTATTGATGGTTGCTTCTTCAGAGCAACTTATAGTGGGAAAGGTGGGGCTTATGATTTGACTGCTCATTACTCACTATTAATGCGGCGCAACGACCGGGCTGAGTCTCCCATGCGGTTGTGCACTACCCCTTGGTTCTTAAATATACTCCGGAGTATTTGTCTTTCTAGAGATTTCAACGAGTGACTACTCAAATATTTGTCTTTTTAGAGATTTCAAATGGATTGGCACATACGGATGTATATATACATATTTTAGAGTGTAGATTCACTCATTTTGCTCCGTATGTAGTCACTTGTTGAAATCTCTAGAAAGACGAATAAAACATTTAGGAACAGAGGGAGTACACATATGAAGCAAAATGAGTGAATCTACACTCTAAAATATGCCCGTTTGAAATTTGTAAAAAGACAAATATTTAGGAATGAAGGAGTATAATTTTGTGCATGGCACATGGACCCGGATGATGAAGAGGCTTCTGGCAATGCTATCAAGCTTCCATCATTTGTTTACATAATTGACGTACTATACAAATAATTTTCTAGCGACATGAAATTGTACAATGGTGTGAGCTTTCAGCTTTTGTTTCGCGTGTCTTGCCATCGATGCTCTTTCGGAAACAATAAAAAACTAACTTCCTTGCTAATGCATGTCAATTATTAGCATATCAGAGCTAATAATTACATCACAACTGAAGACAAAGTTGTGAGAAGGCGTTAAATTAAAATTGATCCATGCTTTCATTGGCAGCAACGTCCCCCCAGCTTTGTCTAAATCAACAAGGCATGTTGGGAATAAAAATAGCTATCTGGAGCATGCAACATTCCGATCATTTTGTGCAGTTCCACTAAAATAGAGCTAAGCGTCCCTCTTCCAAAGATATCAAGTGTGATTACGATAATAGAGGACTGCTGATGAATCAATAAACACACAAATAGAAGCCAGTCACCTTTGCGGTCTCTCTTAAGACTAACTAGTTGGAGAAGATTAGGCTCGGAGTTGGATGAGGAGGATAGAGCAAAACCGATCTCCCTTTGTGCAGTCGCACTGAAATGTAGAGACGTTGCCCGTGTGACATTTTAGTACAACTGCACAAAACACTCTTAAGAAAAAAGTGATTTGTGCAGTTCACCAAAAGGTCGCAATAGCAACGAGGTGAAATGGATAGTCCTGTTTGCAAAAAAAGAGGTAGAAAGGAAACAATTACTGGCCAATAACAGTTGATGACACATGCGACGACAAAAAAGAAGCATATTCCTTGTCCTAAGGGAAGATAACAACACGGCTGTGTTTGTCTAAAACGGTGTGAGGTGAGGACGAGAATGCAATATGGAAAGTACGCCGGACGAGCTACGTTTTGGGCAAAGAACTATGGAAGATCCACATGCAGCGACGTGGGAAAACGGGCAGTGGAGCAAGGCAGGAGGGGATACCTGGAGGTCGTCGGGATGTAACTAGGTGAGCGGCGACGGGCGGAATCTGCGAGCAGGTGGCGTAGGCCCTGCCGCGCCGGAGCTTGGTCAGAGATAACAGCGTGTACCGCAGATCGGGACGTGCTGCCTCGACGCCGTTGAATGGAGAAATGATGCACTTCCTCCCTTTCCCCCGGCGGACGGGATGCGGCCGGATCAGTGACCAACGGTGAGAGAGAGAGAGGCCACCGCACTCCCTTTCCCCCGACGGACGGGATGCGGCCGGATCAGTGACCAACGGTGAGAGAGAGAGAGGCCACCGCACTCCCTTTCCCCAGGCGGACGGGATGCGGCCGGATCAGTGACCAACGGTGAGAGAGAGAGGCCACCGGAGCCTTGTGTGAGATACTTTGAAGAGCGGACTACCTTTTCCTCCATAAAATCGTTTTATATTCTGTGTACGTGCCACTGAGCGCTATAACATTATTTAAAAATAACGCGGCAATGCGTCAAGTCGAACTTTGTTTCGTGCACGCGTGGTACACGACCTCGATAGGTCAACAACCGCTACAGGCATTCAAATTAGCACATGGGCTGCCATTTCGTAAAGAAATGAGCTCCACCGTGTACCCGCGCGGGTGTGGCTGGGCACGAAGCGTGAGTACGTGCACGGTGCACCTATTCTTTTCTTGTATACGTACACCACCTACGTGGGTTTGTGTGAGAGAGATACAAACCTAGAGAGAAATAGTGTGTGGGTTCTTGAGGGTTTTTTTTGGGGGGGGGGGGTCAATCAAAAAATTTAACATATGCAATGTGTGTGAAATAGAGTCCTGGATATAACATATATATAGAGGGGGCGATCCACGAGAAGAGAGTGGAGGTATCATCGGCTTGAGGTGTCTATAGAATCGAAGTGATGGATGATGATGTGTGTGTGTGCGCGCGCGCGATCGATAGAGTGCCATCGAATTTTTGTGTGCCCACGTCAAAGATATAGAGTGGCTGGCCTACTGGAATGTGAAATGGGACATGTGCAGTTTGTCTCTGTGGCATGGATACCTACCTGCAGCGCTCGACTATCGGTGTATGGTGGGGGAAGAGGGAGGCCCAATTAACTATAGAGGTACAATGGCTGGTATATGTGTGGAGGAGGAGAGAGGCCTACCTCATGTATTAAGGAGATCGATCTGCCTCATGTATTAAGGGAGATCGATCGGCATCCATGCATATGTACAGGAGATGAATAAGGTTGGGAGAGAGACAGAGCTAGAGTGTTGGAGGGGGTGGTAGTGGAGTTGCTTCTAACAAATGGTGGGATAGGCTTGCTAGACAAACGGAGGGCACGCCCGCATTATCAATAAGAGAGGAGATGGCTGCTTGTTGTCTGTGCACGTGCGTGTGAGAGACGGGCCAGGAGGTATGCACGAATGATGAGGGGGACGATGTGGCTGTGGTAAGCAGACGTAACTACATAGGAAGATCAATCGCCCTTTGTAAGAGAAAGGAGAGACATAACTTGTGAGGTACGTCGATCGATGGGGGGGTAGTTAAAGTCGATCTAGGTATATGTTGGGAGATCGATCGGTATACATGCATGTGTGTGTTAGAAGCAAATGAGGCACGAGGAGAAGGATAGAAAGAGAGGGATGCATGTAGGAGGTGGTACGAGAGTCATACTATATCGAGGGGGAGGAGTGTGCGAGTACGAGAACGATGAAAAGAGTGGTGGGAGTGAGGCATCGACGGTGACAAGAGAAGAGGGGAAGCTTGTGTTTGTGCTAGGCACACCTGGCTAGAGAGGCATATCGATCGATGTGTGCCATAAAGAAGGAGCTGGGGGCGTACACACACCATGGGTGAACGACCTAAAGTGAAAAGACGAATTTGTGCGATGGAGCTAGAGAATGCTGAGGGAGGGTGAGAGGGATGCGGGCGTGTGCATGCACAAGAGAAAGTTAGCGCTAGCTACAAAGATAAGAGGGTTGTCTGGGTGTAGAAGACGAATAGAGATCATATATACTTCATTATAAAAAGTGAATTCGGGTATTTGAAGAATTTATCATAGTGTTTCAAACCGACAGATGTGTGAATATATATAACGGTGATACACATGGTGTGGTTATGAACATGGTATACTACATTTAATATATTTTATCTCTACTCTTATAAAAAACGGAGTTGTTGATGATGGTGTGCCTGCCATCCTGCATTATAGGCCGTCTGATTTATATCTGGCGGATAGCAAGGAAACTATGATGGTTGAAGTTGGCAACAATCATGATTGCAGATTCTTATTGAAATAGAGAAACGAATTCAAATTTAGCTCGAATTGCAGCGGTAGTATAGACATTTGGAATGCACTAAAATGTTGGTATGAGTAGGTTACATGCATTATACAACAAGCAAAAAAATTTAATCGGACATAACATGGATTCATACTCCCTCCTTCCATCTACATAGGGCGTAATGAGATTTTTAAGACCGCCTTTGACTATTGACAAGATTAATAGTACATGACATGCACAATGTGAAAATTATATCATTGAAATAACCTTTCACAGACGAATTTAACGGTGTGCTTTGTGTAAGTTGCATATCATATATCATTGCTCTAATATTTGGTCAAAGTTAGCATCGAAAAACGCATTAGGCCCTATATAGATGGAAGGAGGGAGTAGCTTTGAATAGCATTTGTATAGTAAAACGGGGCAAGACTCTCTCTTTGTGTGGTGTGAATAGTTTTATTTTTTTCGTTTTCTTTCTGGTTGAGGGAAGTGCGAATTGATTTGGTATGTACAAGTACAATATTACGACACGTTAGGCTTGTCCCTAAAATTCAACCCGTGTCTTGTTATATCCCGAAAATTCAGATATCGTGCTCCCAAAACTGGCGCCTTCACAACCCGTGCCTTGCTATCCCGAAATTACAATGCGCGCAAAAACTCCCTCCAGCTGCCAAATCCCGACACGCGAAATACCCCTTCTAACCCTGAGCCGAAAACGCCGCTAGTTCAAATCGGTGGGGGGTAGTTTTGTCACACACCCTACATTTTGGACAAGCGCGTTCCTAAGTCATGCTTCACCCCCTCCCATCACCCCCTTTTCGCCATTCGAAATCCCAGGCCGCCATAACCTCTCCGCTCCAGCCGCGAAACCCCACCCTCCTCAGTCCGCCACGTCACCGCTGCCCAGCCAGAGCCTCTTCCCCGACAACGTCGTCCACCGCAACAGCTCGACGTCCCTCGCCCACCTCCCCGGATGAGGATCCGTCGTCCATCTGGCCGTGCCGCCGGTTCAGCCGCCCCGTCCTCCACCTCCAAGGAGCTGCTCCGACGATCACCTCGTCTATCGCGGCTGCTCCATCCCCACAGCGCCGCCTTAACCTGCTCCACCGGAACCGCAGCATCCTCACCGACTCCTCGGACGAAGCCGAGGCCTACTCGGCGCCACCAAAGAGGTTGTACACTCATCGCACCGCACCTTCTCTTTAACTCGACCTCCCGGCGCCGACGGTGCTCCATCTCGCACCCCCATGGAGCAGCTACCTTGAAGTCGGCGTCGCGGGCGACATCTCCACGGCGGCTCTCCCCCAATGCGAGGCCCCTTCGGCGGCGGCGTCCATACCAGCCGGATTTGCTGCTGCTGCTCCGGCTCCCGCTCGATCGCTCGCTCGCCCAGCTGCTGCTGCTGCTGCTCTCCCCCTCGCTCGTGCTGCTGCTCTGCTCCGATTAAGCCACACTTCAGTCGACTGAATCGACTTTTGTGTCAGTCGATTTTCAGCGGTTGGGGGGGATCCACATCGAGTTGAACGTGTTCCAAGAACTCGGAGGTGCCGGAGTAACGGTGTTTGGATCGGTCGGATCATGAAGACGTACGACTACATCAACCGCGTTGATATAACGCTTCCGCTTTCGGTCTACGAGGGTACGTAGATAACACTCTCCCCTCTCGTTGCTATGCATCACCATGATCTTGCGTGTGCATAGGAAATTTTTTGAAATTACTACGTTCCCCAACGGTGGCATCCGAGCCTAGGTTTTATGTGTTGATGTTATATGCACGAGTAGAACACAAGTGAGTTGTGGGCGATATAAGTCATACTACTTACCAGCATGTCATACTTTGGTTCGGCGGTATTGTTGGATGAAGCGGCCCGGACCGACATTACGCGTACGCTTATGCGAGACTGGTTCTATCGCCGTGCTTTGCACATAGGTGGCTGGCGGGTGTCAGTTTCTCCAACTTTAGTTGAACCGAGTGTGGCTATGCCCGGTCCTTGCGAAGGTTAAAACAGCACCAACTTGACAAACTATCGTTGTGGTTTTGATGCGTAGTTAAGATTGGTTCTTGCTTAATCCCGTAGCATCCACGTAAAACTTGCAACAAACAAAGTAGAGGACGTCTAACTTGTTTTTGCAGGGCATGTTGTGATGTGATATGGTCAAGACATGATGCTTAAATTTTATTGTATGAGAAGATCATGTTTTGTAACTGAGTTATCGGCAATTGGCAGGAGCCATATGGTTGTCGCTTTATTGTATGCAATGCAATTGCCCTGTAATGCTTTACTTTATCACTAAGCGGTAGCGATAGTCGTAGAAGCATAAGATTGGTGACACGACAACGATGCTACGATGGTGATCAAGGTGTCGCGCCGGTGACGATGGTGATCATGACGGTGCTTCGAAGATGGAGATCACAAGCACAAGATGATGATGGCCATATCATATCACTTATATTGATTGCATGTGATGTTTATCTTTTATGCATCTTATCTTGCTTTAATTGACGGTAGGATTATAAAATGATCCCTCACTAAATTATCAAAGTATAAGTGTTCTCCCTGAGTATGCACCATTGCGAAAGTTCTTTGTGCTGAGACACCACGTGATGATCGGGTGTGATAGGCTCTACGTTCAAATACAATGGGTACAAAACAGTTGCACACGCAGAATACTTGGGTTTAACTTGACGAGCCTAGCATATAACAGATATGGCGTTGGAACACGAAGACCGAAAGGTCGAGCGTGAATCATATAGTAGATATGATCAACATAGTGATGTTCACCATTGAAACTACTCCATCTCACGTGATGATCGAACATGGTTTAGTAGATATGGATCACGTGATCACTTAGAGGATTAGAGGGATGTCTATCTAAGTGGGAGTTCTTAAGTAATATGATTAATTGAACTTTAATTTATCATGAACTTAGTCCTGGTAGTATTAGCATATCTATGTTGTAGATCAATAGCTCGCATTGTTGCTTTCATATGTTAATTTTGATATGTTCCTAGAGAAAATTGTGTTGAAAGATGTTAGTAGCAATGATGCGGATTGGATCCGTGATCTGAGGTTTATCCTCATTGCTGCACAGAAAAATTATGTCCTTGATGCACCGCTAGGCGACAGACCTATTGCAGGAGCAGATGCAGACGTTATGAACGTTTGGGTAGCTCAATATGATGACTACTTGATAGTTTAGTGCACCATGCTTTACGGCTTAGAATCGGGTCTTCAACGACGTTTTGAACGTCATGGAGCATATGAGATGTTCCAAGAGTTGAAGTTAATATTTCAAGAAAATACCCGAGTTGAGAGATATGAAGTCTCCAACAAGTTCTATAGCTAAAAGATGGAGGAGAATCGCTCAACTAGTGAGCATGTGCTCAGATTGTCTGGGTACTACAATCGCTTGAATCAAGTGGGAGTTAATCTTCCAGATAAAATAGTGATTGACAGAATTCTCTAGTCACCATCACCAAGTTAGTAAAACTTCATGATGAACTATAATATGCAAGGGATAACGGAAACGATTCCCAAGCTCTTCATGATGCTAAAATCGACGAAGGTAGAAATCAAGAAAAACATCAAGTGTTGATGGTAGACAAGACCACTAGTTTCAAGAAAAGGGCAAAAGGAAGAAGGGGAACTTCAAGAAGAACGGCAAGCAAGTTGCTGCTCAAGTGAAGAAACCCAAGTCTGGTCCTAAGCCTGAGACTAAGTGCTTCTACTGCAAAGGGATTGGTCACTGGAAGCGGAACTACGCCAAGTATTTGGTGGATAAGAAAGGATGGCAAAGTTAACAAAGGTATATTTGATATACATGTTATTGATGTGTACTTTACTAGTGTTCATAGCAACCCCTCAGTATTTGGTACTAGTTCAGTTGCTAAGATTAGTAACTCGAAACGGGAGTTGCAGAATGAACAGAGACTAGTTAAGGGTGAAGTGACGATGAAAGTTGGAAGTAGTTCCAAGATTGATATGATCATCATCGCACACTCCCTATACTTTCGGGATTAGTGTGGAACCTAAATAAGCGTTATTTGGTGTTGAGCATGAATATGATTTGAGCATGTTTATTGCAATACGGTTATTCATTTAAGTAAGAGAATAAATTGTTGTTCTGTTTACATGAATAAAACCTTATATGGTTACACACCCAATGAAAATGGTTGATTGGATCTCGATCGTAGTGATACACATATTCATAATATTGAAACCAAAAGATGCGAAGTTAATAATGATAGTGCAACTTATTTGTGGCACTGCCGTTTAGGTCATATTGGTGTAAAGCGCATGAAGAAACTCCATGCTGATGGGCTTTTGGAATCACTTGATTATGAATCACTTGATGCTTGCGAACCATGCCTCATGGGCAAGATGACTAAGACTCCGTTCTCCGGAACAATGGAGCAAGCAACTGACTTATTGGAAATAATACATACTCCGATGAGTGTTGAAGCTCGCGGCGGGTATCGTTATTTTCTGACCTTCACATATGATTTAAGCAGATACGGGTATATCTACTTGATGAAACATAAGTCTGGAACATTTGAAAAGTTCAAAGAATTTCAGAGTGAAGTGGAAAATCATCGTGACAAGAAAATAAGGTTTCTACGATCTGATCACGGAGACAAATATTTTAGTTACGAGTTTGGTCTTCAATTAAAACAATGTGGAATAGTTTCACAAAAAAGTGCCACCTGGAACACCACAGCATAATGGTGTGTCCGAACATCATAACCATACTTTATTGGATATAGTACAATCTATGATGTTTCTTACCAATTTACCACTATCTTTTGGGGTCATGCATTAGAGACAGCTGCATTCACGTTAAATAGGGCACCATCAAAATCCGTTGAGACGATGCCTTATGAACTGTGGTTTGGCAAGAAACCAAAGTTGTCGTTTCTTAAAGTTTGGGATTGTGATGCTTATATGAAAAAGTTTCATCCTGATAAGCTCAAACCCAAATCAGAGAAATATGTCTTCATAGGATACCCAAAGGAGACTGTTGGGTACACCTTCTATCACAGATCCGAAGGCAAGATATTCGTTGCCAAGAATGGATCCTTTCTAGAGAAGGAGTTTCTCTCGAAAGAAGTGAGTGGGACGAAAGTAGAACTTGATGAGGTAACTATACCTGCTCCCTTATTGGAAAGTAGTTCATCACAGAAATCTGTTCCTGTGACTAATACACCAATTAGTGAGGAAGCTAATGATGATGATCATGTAACTTCAGATCAAGTTACTACCGAACCTCGTAGGTAAACCAGAGTGAGATCCGCACCAGAGTGGTACGGTAATCTTGTTCTGGAGGTCATGTTACTTGACCATGACGAACCTACGAACTATGAGGAAGCGATGATGAGCCCAGATTCCGCAAAATGGCATGAGGCCATGAAATTTGAGATGAGATCCATATATGAGAACAAAGTATGCACTTTGATTGACTTGCCCAATGATCGGCGAGCCATTGAGATTAAATGGATCTTCAAGAGGAAGACGGACGTTGATAGTAGTGTTACTATCTACAAAGCTAGATTTGTCGCAAAAGGTTTTCGACAAGTTCAAGGTGTTGACTACGATGAGAGTTTCTCACTCGTATCTATGCTTAAGTCTGTCTGAATCATGTTAGCAATTGCCGCATTTTATGAAATCCGGCAAATGGATAAACAAAACTGCATTCCTTAATGGATTTATTAAAGAAGAGTTGTATACGATGCAACTAGAAAAGTTTTGTCGATCCTAAAGGTGTTAACAAAATATGCAAGCTCCAGCGATCCATCTATGGACTGGTGCAAGCATCTCGGAGTTGGAATATATGCTTTGATAAGTTGATCAAAGCATATAGTTTTATACAGACTTGCGGTAAAGCCTGTATTTACAAGAAAGTGAGTGGGAGCACTACAGCATTTCTCATAAGTATATGTAAACGACATATTGTTGATCGGAAGTAATGTAGAATTATTCTGAAAAGCATAAAGGAGTATTTGAAAGGAGTTTTTCGAAGAAGGACCTCGGCGAAGCTACTTACATATTAAGCATCAAGATCTATAGATATAGATCAAGACGCTTGATAAGTTTTTTTTTCAATGAGTACATATCTTGACAATATTTTGAAGTAGTTCAAAATGGAACAGTCAAAGAAAAGATTTCTTGGATGTGTTACAAGGTGTGAAATTGAGTAAGACTCAAAGCCCGACCACGGAAGAAGATAGAAAGAGAATGAAAGTCATTCCCTATGCCTCAGCCATAGGTTCTATAAAGTATGTCATGCTGTGTACCAGATCTATTGTATACCCTACACTGTTTTTGGCAAGGGAGTACAAAGTGATTTAAGAGTAGATCACTGGACAGCGGTCAAAATTATCCTTAGTGGAATAAGGAAATATTTCTCGATTATGGAGGTGACAAAAGGTTCGTCGTAAAAAGTTACGTCGATGCAAGTTTTGACACAGATCTGGATGACTCTAAGTCTCGATCTAGATACATATTAAAAGTGGGAGAAATTAGCTATAGTAGCTCTGTGCAGAGCATTGTAGACATAGAATTCGCAAAATACTTACGGATCTGTATGTGACAGACCCGTTAACTAAAATTATCTCACAAGCAAAACATGATCACACCTTAGTACTCTTTGGGTGTTAATCACATAAGCGATGTGAACTAGATTACTGACTCTAGTAAACCCTTTGGGTGTAGGTCACATGACGATGTGAACTATGGGTGTTAATCACATGGTGATGTGAACTATTAGTATTGAATCACATGGTGATGTGAACTAGATTATTGACTCTAGTGCAAGTGGGAGACTGAAGGAAATATGCCCTAGAGGCAATAATAAAGTTATTATATATTTCCTTATATCATGATAAATGTTTATTATTCATGCTAGAATTGTATTAACCGGAAACATAATACATGTGTGAATACATAGACAAACAGAGTGTCACTAGTATGCCTCTACTTGACTAGCTCGTTAATCAAAGATGGTTATGTTTCCTAACCATGGACAAAGAGTTGTTATTTGATTAACGGGATTACATCATTAGGTGAATGATCTGATTGACCTGACCCATTCCATTAGCTTAGCACCCGATCGTTTAGTATGTTGCTATTGCTTTCTTCATGACTTATACATGTTCCTATGACTATGAGATTATGCAATTCCCGTTTGCCGGGGGAACACTTTGTGTGCTACCAAATGTCACAACGTAACTGGGTGATTATAAAGGAGCTCTACAGGTGTCTCCAAAGGTACATGTTGGGTTGGCGTATTTCGAGATTAGGATTTGTCACTCTGATTGTCGGAGAGGTATCTCTGGGCCCTCTCGGTAATGCACATCACATAAGCCTTGCAAGCATTGCAACTAATGAGTTAGTTGCGAGATGATGTATTACGGAACGAGTAAAGAGACTTGCCGGTAACGAGATTGAACTAGGTATTGAGATACCGACGATCGAATCTCGGGCAAGTAACATACCGATGACAAAGGGAACAACGTATGTTGTTATGCGGTCTGACCGATAAAGATCTTCGTAGAATATGTAGGAGCCACTATGAGCATCCAGGTTCGCTATTGGTTATTCACCGGAGACATGTCTCGGTCATGTCTACATTGTTCTCGAACCGTAGGGTCCGCACGCTTAAGGTTTCGATGATAGTTATATTATGAGTTTATGAGTTTTGATGTACCGAAGGAGTTCGATGTCCCGGATGGGATCGGGGACATGACAAGGAGCCTCGAAATGGTCGAGACGTAAAGATCGATATATTGGACGACTATATTCGGACATCGGAAAGGTTCCGAGTGATTCGGGTATTTTTCGGAGTACCGGAGAGTTACGGAATTCGCCGGGGAGTATATGGGCCTTATTGGGCCATACGTGAATAGAGGAGAGAGGCTAAAAGGAAGGAGGCCTGCGCCCCCCCTCTGGTCCGAATTGGACAAGGGGCGCAGCCCCCTTTTCCTTCTTCCTCTCCCCCTCTTTCCCCTTCTCCTACTCCAACAAGGAAGGAGGGAGTCCTACTCCCGGTGGGAGTAGGACTCCCCTTGGCACGCCCCCTCCTAGGCCGGCCGCCCCCTCCCCCTTGCTCCTTTATATACGGGGGCAGGGGGGCACCTCTAGACACAAGTTGATCTTCGTGAGCGTTCCTTAGCCGTGTGCGGTGCCCGCCTCCACCATATTCCACCTCGGTCATATTGTAGCGGTACTTAGGCGAAGCCCTGCGACGGTAGAACATTAAGATCGTCACTACGCCGTCGTGCTGACGGAACTCCTCCCCGACGCTTTGCTGGATCGGAGCCCGGGGATCGTCATCGAGCTGAACGTGTGCCAAGAACTCGGAGGTGCCGGAGTAACGGTGCTTGGATCGGTCGGATCGTGAAGACGTACGACTACATCAACCGCGTTGATATAACGCTTCCGCTTTCGGTCTACGAGGGTACGTAGATAACACTCTCCCCTCTCGTTGCTATGCATCACCATGATCTTGCGTGTGCGCAGGAAATTTTTTGAAATTACTACGTTCCCCAACAGGAAGTCCCTGGAGCATTCAGATGCATACTTTCTGGTGCAACAGCAAGGGTTGGAGGATTTTAGCGCCAAACAGGACAAAGCTAATCAGCTTGCTAAGCTTATTGCCAGCATGGTGGATACCTAGGATAACGCTTCTTGATCTCTTCTGAAGTTGTTTCAGTTATGCTCTTGTTTTGCTGCCGCATTTATTTGCACTGGTGGCCAATTTTGACGGCCAGTGTAGACGATATGCTGCTTTGTTCCCTATATTTGCACTGGTGGTGAACTTTGATGCCCAGTGGATGTAATATGTGTAATAGCCGTGATAGCCTAGCGTTAGTTGCTTGCTTATTTATTTCCTTGTTGTCTTGTTTATTTGTTTGCTTCTAGTCATTGCAGTTATTTTTCCGCGGTTAACTAGTGGCTGCAATAACCTATTTTTTAAAACTAGGCCACAATAACCATGGGCTAATATTTACTGTAGTGACACTGGGCCTCCTACGGGCCGTAGAAACAGTGGGCCTTCTACGGACCGTAGAAATAGTAGACCTTCTACGGGCCGTAGAAACAACGGGCCTTCTACGGGTCGTATCATCAATGGGCCTTATACGGGCCGTATGATTGATTGGCCAAACATGGGCCAATAACAGGCCGCATTATGGCTGTAAATGGGCTAGAGTTGGAATCGTCCGTTCATGGGCCGACCGTAACAGGCCATCGTTAATATGTCGTATTTGATGACGCTATGAAAACGGCCCAACGTATTAACGGGCCGACTGTAACCACGGGCTGAATTTGGCCCACAAGCAGAAAATGACAGTAACAGGCCGTAAGTAAACGAATGCTGGAAATGAGCCCAAGAATAAATGGGCTCTGAGAAGGCCGAAAGATAAGATGGGCTGGAAACGGCCCAACGGAATAACAGGCCGTTAATGGGTATAAAGTGATACACTGTTCATTACGGGCCAGTTTCACCACGGGCCGTTAATGGGTGTAAAGTGATACACTGTTCATTACGGGCCAGTTTCACCACGGGCCGTTAATAGGCCAAGAGTTACATAGGGCCTCATATGGGCCGAAAGACGTCATGGGCCATACATGGGCCAGAAGTGAAAACGGGCTGGAATCTTATTGAATGGCCCAGATGACGCTACTGGGCCTATTTCGGATAAGGCGTAATGGGCCTTGGGTTAGCGGGCTGTAAATGGGCTATATGCGAACAGGCCGTTAACAGGCTTTCCATGGGCCGGCCCGCCAACTTTTGACCAAGTCAAACGGGCCGACCTTTTCACAGGAATGGGCCTCTGTTGGGCCGTGCCACGTGTCAACATATCAGAGGCGCCTACCTGACACACTGACGAGCTGACATGTGTTTCGTCCGGCCAATACGAATTTTACACGCGGAAATTTCCCATTGGTCGGGGCTGTTAACGGGTTATCAGATCCAAAACCCGACCCGATAGCTTAACGGCGTTCCTTTACGGTGGATGCCACGTGTCGGTCACCCTTGACGAAAGCACTTCTGTGACGCGCGATTTATCGTCATGGAAGTGGACACTTCCGTGATGATAATTTCGGTAATGTCATGGAACACTTCTACGACAGCACAGGTATGACTATCTTGATTCTGTCATAAATTTGTCATGGATGTACATGCATGACAAAAAACGCGACCTACTGTGACAAACACGTATCATCACGGAAGTGTATTTTCTTTGTAGTGTATCTACTCCCTCCGTTCCAAAATACTTGTCGTGGTTTTAGTTCAAATTTGAACTAAAACCACGACAAGTATTTTGGAACGGAGGGAGTACTAGCATAGCGATTGTTGTTATTGGCAGTGGTGGTTCAGACCTGGTTGATCCTGGGGACAGGTTGTTTGATTGGAGTCACATCGGATTATCTCTATCAAGTGCAATAGTAGCAATACCCGGCCATAGCTGCAGTATGTAAAATGCTTGTAGCATTTGCAATCAAAAAGGTATCATCATCATTGAGTGGCCTCCGGACATAGTTCAACTGTTGTTACTCTTTTCCCTAAAGTGAAATACATGGTTTTCTGTGAGAACTTAATTCTTTGAACTTCGAGATCAAAGGCAAAGGTTTTCGAAAATCGTTTTAGAAGTGGGGGAGAGGAAAATGAGAGGCAAATGGAAAATAATGTAATGCGAGGGAGAAGAGTTTATGATGGGTACTTGGTGTGTCTTGACTTGATGGTAGATCTCCCCGACAATAGCGCCAAAAATCCTTCTTGCTACCTGATAACCCACAAGTATAAGGGATCAATTGTAGCCTCTTTCGATAAGTAAGAGTGTCAAACCCAACAAGGAGCTAAAGGTAGAATAATTATTGCCTTAAGTTCTATCGACCACCGATACAACTCTACGCACGCTTGATGTTCGCTTTACCTAGAACAAGTATGAAACTAGAAGTACTTTGTAGGTGTTGTTGGATGGGTTTGCAAGAATATAAAGAGCACGTAAATAAAAGCTAGGGGCTGTTGTAAGTAAATAAGCAATAAAGTAAATATAGCGAGTGTGGAAAAGTGGTGGTAGGAGTTGCGAAATTGTCCCTTAAGCAATTGACTACTTTACTAGACCGATAGCAAGTTTTATGTGGGAGAGGCCACTGCTAGCATGTCATCCCTGACTTGGAATTCTATGCACTTATGATTGGAACTATTAGCAAGCGTCCGCAACTACTAACGTTCATTTAGGTTAAACCCAACCATAGCATTAACATATATTGGTCCCCCTTCATTCCCATATGCATCAATTTCTATGCTAGGTAGAAGCTTCTGTCACTCTTGCCCTCCAATACATAGTCCTATCAACATACAACTAACCCTATGGTGTGATCCACGCGCGCGCTCATATGATGGGCACCAAAGGACAGCAACATAACCACAAGAAAATTAAATCAATCATAGCAATTCATCCACCACCGAAAGGACAACGAAAATCTACTCAGACATCATAGGATAGCAACACATCATTGGATAATAATATGAAGCATAAAGCACCATGTTCAAGTAGAGGGTACAGGGGGTTGTGGGAGAGTGGACCGCTGTAGATAGAGGGGGGAAGGTGATGGAGATGTTGGTGAGGATGGCGGAGGTATTGGTGAAGATCGCGGTGATGATGATGGTGGCCACGGCAGCGTTCCAGCGCCATCGGAAGAGAAGGGGAGAGGGGGCCCTTCTTCTTCTTCTTCTTCTTCTTCCTTGACCTCCTCCCTAGATGGGAGAAGGGTTTCCCCTCTGGTCCTTGGCCTCCATGGCATGGGAGGGGCGAGAGCCCCTCCGAGATTGGATCTGTCTCTCTGTTTCTGCGTTCTCGTATTCTGCCCTTTCACCGTTTCATATATATATGGAGATCCGTAACTCCGATTGGACTGAAACCTTTGCCGAGATTTTTTTTCTGAAAATTAGCTTTCTTGTGGTCAAAGAAGAGCAGCAACTGCCTTACGGGGGCCCTGCCACGTGCCCCCCTCGGGCACCATCTCGTGTTGATTCTTCTTCTCATATTCTCCAAATATTCCAAAAATATTCTCCGTTCGTTTTTATCCCGTTTGGACTCTGTTTGATATGGGTTTTCTGCGAAACATAAAACATGCAACAAACAGGAACTGGCACTGGGCACTGGATCAAGATGTTAGTCCCAAAAATAATATAAAAAGTTGCCAAAAAGTATATGAAAGTTGTATAATATTGGCATGGAACAATAAAAAGTTATAGAATATGACGGAGACGTATCACTACCTCTTGAGCATGCGTTGGTTTTCCCTTGAAGAGGAAAGGGTGATGCAACAAATTAGTGTAAGTATTTCTCTCAGTTTTTGAGAACCAAGGTATCAATCCAGTAGGAGACTACACGCAAATCGCCTAGTACCTGCACAAACAATCAAGAACCTTGCAACCAACGCGATAAAGGGGTTGCCAATCCCTTCACGGCCACTTGCAAAAGTGAGATCTGATAAAGATAATAAGATAAATATTTTTGGTATTTTTGTTGTATAGATTGGAAAGTAAAGATCGCAAAATAAACGGCGACAAAAATTGGCAAGTTGACGGGAAACTAATATGATGTAAAAAAGACCCGGGGGCCATAGGTTTCACTAGTGGCTTCTCTCATGATAGCATATATTACGATGGGTGAACGAATTACTGCCGAGCAATTGATAGAAAAGCGCATAGTTATGAGAATATCTAGTCATGATCATGAACATAGGCATCACGTCTGTGTCAAGTAGACCGAAACGATTCTGCATCAACTACTATTACTCCACACATCGACCGCTATCCTGCATGCATCTAGAGTATTAAGTTCATAAGAACAAAGTAACGCATTAGGCAAGATGACATGATGTAGAGGGATAAAATCAAAAAATATGATATAAACCCCATCTTTTTATCCTCGATGGCAACAATACAATATGTGCCTTGCTGCCCCTGCTGTCACTGGGAAAGGACACCGCAAGATTGAACCCAAAGCTAAGCACTTCTCCCATTGCAAGAAAGATCGATCTAGTAGGCCAAACTAAATAGATAATTCGAAGAGACTTGCAAAGATATCAAACCATGCTTATAAGAATTCGGAGAAGAACCAAATATTGTTCATAGATAATCTTGATCATAAACCCACAATTCATCGGATCTCGGCAAACACACCGCAAAAAATATTATATCGAATAGATCTCCAAGAACATCGAGGAGAACTTTGTATTGAGAACCAAAGAGAGATAAGAAGCCATCTAACTAATAACTATGGACCTGAAGGTCTGTGGTAAACTACTCACACATCATAGGAGAGGCTATGGTGTTGATGTAGAAGCCCTCCGTGATCGATTCCCCCTCCGGCAGATCGCCCGAAAAGACCCCAAGATGGGATCAAAAGGGTACAAAAGGTTGCAGTGGTGGAAAAGTGGTTTCGTGACTCCCCTAGATGTTTTCAGGGTATAAGAGTATATATAGGCGAAAGAAGTAGGTCGGTGGAGCTACGAGGGGCCCACGAGGGTGGGGGCGTGCCTACCCCCCTAGGCACGTCCTCTTGCCTCGTGGCTGCCTCGTTGCGTCTCTGATTAGTTTGTGCTATATCCTGGATTGCGTTTGTTTCAAGAAATATCCTCGTGAAGGTTTTGTTCCGTTTGATATTCCTTTTCTGCGAAACACTGAAATAGGCAAAAAAAAACAGCAATTGATACTGGACCTCCGGTTAATAGGTTAGTCCCAAAAATAATATAAAAGAGCATATTAAAGCCCATTATACGTGCAAAACAGATAATATAATAGCATGGAACGATCAAAAATTATAGATACGTTGAAGACGTATCATCTATCTAAGTGGGAGTTCTTAAGTAATCTATCTATACCTATACTAAATCTAGACTTCCAAGAAATTCCCACGTTAATCAATAATTAAGAGCCGTTTATTTGGTGGGACCAAATTATTACGATGAAGATTAACCCATAGGACTCCTTTCACCCTAATCTTCCTTCAGCGACAGAATTATCTATACTTAACAAAAAAATGAGATGTAGAAAAATTTCATCCGGTTAACCGACGATCTAACTCTTAATATCCACGTGCAGCACGACTCCTATCGTCCATCTCTCCATTTTTTTCTTAATATAGAAAAACAAAACGACCTCCTATCATACCGCCTGCCAGGTCTGCCTCCGATTAGTTTGTGCTATACGGATGCAACATAGAGATGAGGATCGCTTATTGTTTTGTTTCATGCTCGATCTGGTGCAGACGGGAGTACTTTCCAGCCTGTCTGCATCCATCGGCATCCTCATATTCCGGTCAAATAGGACCAGCAGTATCGGCTTCCAGGTGCCAAGCAGCATGCACACGAGCCCACGACCCTGGGGTCTACCGGAGTACATCTCGCTGTGTGAGGTCTGCTTCACTTGAAGGAGATGCACTAGCCGGATCATGGCTACTTGCATGTTGTTCTGCTCCTGAAACCTCCTCGCTCTGCTTGACGGCAGATGCGAACACAAGCATGATGATGCACGCCTGCATGTAGCCTGCTCAGGCGCCCAGAGTTGCCGTGATGCCCCGGATAGGAGCAGCAAGACGTAGTCACTCGCCATCCCCCGCTAGCAGAAGGCGAATTGCATGGCCCATGCCTCATGCCATGAGACCATTGTGACAAAGAGGCGTGGAGCTACATAGGACGTGTCTCTGGGAAGGCTTCTGCAGGCACAAGTCAGATGTGCCTCATGAACTCTGAGCCTATCCTAAAGCAGAGAATATACATGATCTCAGGTGAGCAGCTGGCACGCTGGCGGATGTATTTTCTTTGTTGTAAATTAATGAACGATTCAAGTCTTCATGATTAGTCTAGGACAGTCTACCATAATGTGAAGAAGATTTACAAAATATATTTAAGGATATTCAATATCATTGAAATCGAGTTTCTTGATCTTGCAGCACAGGGTGTCGGCCGCCCGGGGGAATGGTACAGGAATAAAAGGTTATATCACGTGTGAAACAAGATCGGCTGAATTTCAAGTTTGTTTCTACATGTTAACATTGATCAGATCTTCCCGATGTAAAAATTGTGAGGGACGTAATGCAATCTGCCCACCAACCCATGTCACCAAGTGCAATCTGCCCACCTACCCATGTCACCAAGTACTCGTCCTATGTTAATGTTTTTTTAGCATTTTTAGAGTCCAGACGCTAATAAGGCTGTCAGATCTAAGATATAATCAGTGCTGTTGTAGCCTAACGAAGAAAATTAGTATTCAAAATGTAATATGTTTCCTCAAGTAATACGGCATACTTTACCATAGGTTTTTTTGGCCAAGTTGGTAGTCTAATCTCATATATTTGGTTGTTCTACAATGTTCCAAGTAACAGATTTCTTGATCCAAAGATTTTTCATCAGGAAACCATTCCAAGGTTACTGTTCCATGCTCTTCTAATTTTATAAGGATAAGTTCTTCCGAACATTCTGTGCAATACCTGTTTCTTCGCCGCTCTTCTAATACCATTGTATTGTCCCCTCTTTTGTCGTGCGAAATATCTTACTACACCTCAATCACAATTGAAAAATTGCATGCCTAGCCAATAAGTACTTATTACCTTTTCTATTCTCAATAATTACTCCACAATTACTAATTAGACCTTGCTTGGCGGGAATTATCAACTTTGCACCGCAAACTTATTATGGCAGCAGGTGGTGTCTCTTTGTACGCTTGGGTGCCATTATCTTTCGAGATGGTGTCTCTTTGTACGCTTTCATTTATCTCTGCTTTAGACTATCATTTCTTGAAATTACAAAGCAAGGTGGCATTTATCCTTACACGGACACATTCGGTTCATCCAAGATATTTTCTATATTTCTCTAATAAAATATTACATGCGTTTGGGTGCATGTTGAAAAGAACAAAATGTCTTACAATCCACTTGATATCCGAGTTCAGGGAAATAATTTAGTTGGCGGGTGGATTCCGTGAGGAGATGATTTATGTGGACACGTCTCTGCAAAGTTTGTGTACATTATTTTTGTACTAAAGCTTTTGATAATTGAATTGAGTTTCGTAGAATACTATATCAGTTTTGTGGTCTTGATTTCTTTTCATACTTACCACTTTCAAAGGTACAATAGTGTACATTAGTAAATTTATTTGGATGAAAACACAGAGACGTTATCTTTTGACAATTGAACCTGGGTTAATATAGGACGAGTACGATGAGGAAGTCATGTCTGCAACGTATCATGTGATCATTGTTTTTAGCTGTTTGGGATAATGGCGTGATTATATACACATAAGCATTTTATCATTATGAACATAATTTAAAGATGTACAAATAAGTTTTGTCTATTCATTTGATTTGGAATATTAAGTGCACTTCTTGGGAATGTTACATATGAATTTATTATTTCCATAACAAACTGTTGTCTTTAATTAGTTCCATTTCTCTATGTATAAGCAATGTTATCGAAATTCCACTAAGCTAATTTCTAAATAACTAGCCCGAGCAATTGCACGGGTCGACGACTAGTATGATTAATTGAACTTAATTTATCATGAGCTTAGTCCTGATAGTATTTGCATATCTATGTTGTGGATCAATAGCTCACGTATAGCGTCCCTGTTTTATTTTTGATATGTTCCTAGAGAAAACTAAGTTGAAAGATGATAGTAGCAATGATGCGGACTGGCTCCGTGATCTAAGGATTATCCTTATTGCTGCACAGAATAATTATGTCATTGATGCACCACTAGGTGACAAACCTGTTGCAAGAGCAGATACAGACGTTATGAACGTTTGACAAGCTCAGTATGATAACTACTTGATAGTTTAGTGCACCATGCTTTACAGCTTAGAACCGGGACTTCAAAAACGTTTTGAACGCTATGGAGCATATGAGATGTTCCAAGAGCTGAAAAATATATTTCAGACTCATGCCCGTGTTAAGAGGTATGAGACCTCTGACAAGTACTTTGCCTACAAGATGGAGGAGAATAGCTCAGCTAGTAAGTATGTACTCAGAATGTCTGGGTACTACAATCGCTTGAATCAAGTGGGACATAATCTTCCTGATAAGATAGTGATTGACAGAGTTCTCTAGTCACTATCACGAAGTTGCTAGAACTTCGTGATGAACTATAATATGCAAGGAATAACGAAAACTATTTCCAAGCTCTTCACAATGCTGATATCGGCGAACGTAGAAATCATGAAATAGCATCAAGTGTTGATGGTTAACAAAACCACTAGTTTCAAGAAAAAGGGCAAGGGAAGGAAAGGGAACTTCAAAAGAATGACAAGCAAGTTTCCACTCCCATGACGATGAAACCCAAAGCTACACCTAAGCCTGAAACTGAGTGCTTTTACCGAAAAGAAAATGGTCACTAGAAGTGGAACTGCCTCAAATATTTGGCGGATGAGAAGGTTGGCAAAGTGAACAAAGGTATATTTGATATACATGTTATTGATGTGTAGTTTACTAGTGTTCATAGTAGCCCCTGGGTAGTTGATGTTGGTTCAGTTGCTAAGATTTATAACTCGAAACAGGAGTTGCAAAATGAACATATACTAGTTAAGGGCGAGGTGATGATGTGTGTTGGAAGCGATTCCAAGGTTGATAAGATCACCATCACAGACTCCCTATTACCTTCGGGATTAGTGTTGAACCTAAAATAAATGTTATTTGGTGTTTGCGTTGAACATGAATATGATTGGATCATGTTTGTTGCAATACAGTTATTCATTTAAGTCAAAGAATAATTATTATTCTGTTTACATGAGTAAAACCTTCTATGGTCATACACTCAATATAAATGGTTTATTGAATAGCGATCGTAGTGATAGACATATTAATAATATTGATGCCAAAAGATGCAAAGTTGATAATGATAGTGTAATATATTTGTGGCACTGAAGTTTAGGTCATATTGGTGTAAAACGCATGAAGAAACTGCATGCTGATGGACTTTTGGAATCACTTGATGCTTGCGAACCATGCCTCATGGGCAAGATGACTAAGACTCTGTTCTCCGGAACAATGGAGCGAGCAACTGACTTATTGGAAATAATACATACTGATGAATGCAGTCCGATGAGTGTTGAGGCTCGCGGCGGGTATCCTTATTTTCTGACCTTCACAGATGATTTAAGCAAATATGGTTATATCTACTTAATGAAACATAAGTCTGAAACATTTGAAAAGTTCAAAGAATTTCAGATTGAAGCGGAAAATCATTGTAACAAGAAAATAAAGTTTCTAAGATCTGATCGTGGAGGAGAATATTTGAGTTATGAGTTTGGCCTTCATTTAAAACAATGTAGAATAGTTTCACAACTCACGCCACCTAGAACACCACAGCGTAATGGTGTGTCCAAACATCGTAACCGTACTTTATTAGATATTGTGCAATCTATGATGTCTCTTACCAATTTACCATTATTGTTTTTGGGTTATGCATTAGAGACAGCTGCATTCACGTTAAATAGGGCGCCATCTAAATCCGTTGAGATGACACCATACAAACTTTAGTTTGGCAAAAAACCTAAGCTGTCGTTTCTTAAAGTTTGGGGTTGCGATGCTTATATGAAAAAGCTTCAGTCTGATAAGCTCAAACCCAAATCAGAGAAGGGCGTCTTCATAGGATACCCAAAAGAAACTGTTGGGTACACCTTCTATCACAGATCCGAAGACAAGATATTTATTGCTAAGAATGGATACTTTCTAGAGTAGGAGTTTCTCTTCGAAACAAGTGAATTGGAGGAATGTAGAACTTGATAAGGTAGTTGTGCCTTATCCAGAATAGGAAAGTGGTTCATCACAGAAATCAGTTCCAATGATGCCCACACCAATTAGCTAGTGAGGAAGTTAATGATGCTGATCATGAAGCTTCAGATCAAGTTACTGCCGAACCTCGTAGGTCAACCAGAGTACGTTTGTGATGCCTGGATAATTAAGCTACAGTAATCTCATGCTCATGATGTCAGGTCATCACTCTACTGTCTCTAATCCTCATATGATCCAAGGCGTAAGTCGAATTCAAATTCAAATTTAAGTCCAAAATTCAAATTTCTCAACCATGCAAACTAAATTGTTCAGAGTGTGGCAAATATTCCATAATCAATTATATAGGTGACCCATCATTTTTGTAAAGTACTTAAATGCCCTTTTGTGACTATAACGGTGGAAAAAACAATTATTTAATTACTATTTGTTTTGAATACGAAACAGTGAAGAAATTATAAAACAGAAAAGAAAATCAGTAAAGGGCCTAGCTAGCTAATGTGCATCTGGGCCCTAGTGGCCACAGAGCACTAACGGCCCACCTGACCTCTCCTCACGCTACAGGATACAGGGGGAGGGCGTGGCGGCCATCCCGCGGCCATGATCGCCCCCCCCCCCCCCCCCCCCCCCCCCCCCCCCCCCCCCCCCCCCCCCCCCCCCCGCCCCCCCAGCCACACGCCGGCCATCGGGCGATGCTCCGCGAAGATAAGGACCCCGAGCACCCCCCTTGCTAACCCTAGCGTGCCCCTTCCCTTTTCCCCTTTTCTCCTCCCACGCACCGCTGCTCTCTTCCCCATCCCCACCCGACGCCGTCGTTGCCGTGCCACCGTCGCACATGCGGCCACCGGCTGCCCCGCACCGCACCGCCGTGCCCAGAGGACCGCCATCGTCACCTAAACCATCTACAACACAGACTCGATGCCGGGGAGCATTACAACGACGGGATCGAGGTTGTTTTCAACCTTGGTGCCGCCGCCGTCCGTCGTTCGATCTGCGCTACCCCGAGTTCCTTCGGCTTCCTCGAGTCTTCCCGAGCTTCGATGTGAGCACCACCGCGTTTTCCCCATCTCCCTGCTACCGCAAATGCCTTGTAGCGAGCTGCCGCCGTAGCCACGCTTCGACCGCCACTCGGCTTGGCTGCCGCCGTTACCAGTTGTAGGTGCTTGTGCTGCTGGCACCTTCGAACACGGCGCGTCGCACTCGTCCCGTAGGACCTAACCCCAAGACCAAATGGCCATAGGAGCGCCGTCCCACACTCGCCGCGCCCATGGCCGCGCCTCCGTGCGCGCCAACGCCCAGCTGCTGTCGCTTCTTGCTGCAGCTGCTCTACTGCTGCTTTGGTCGTTGTCGCTGCTTGTACTGCCGCCGTGCCTGCTGCTGTCGGCCGGCCTCATCGCGCCCATTGAGCCGCACCCCGCGCCCGCCCGCTTATGGCCTCGCCTGCCGCTGCGGCTGCCGTGCCTACGCACGCCTGCCGCGCCCGAGCCACGCCACTGCCCAACGCTGCTCTACTGTACTGCTACTGTCTACTGTAGGTCTGTAGCTGCTGCTAGTTAGCTTTTCAATTCCTACGTTGACTAAGCCCCTAAACGGCCCCTAATCAGCAGTTAATTAGTTGTTAATATGTGTAAAAACAATATGAGTAGGTAGTACACTTGACAAGTCTCAAATGTTTCCATTGGACCAAATCCACTTGATGCATGGATTAAATCTTATGAAAATCATAAGTTGCTAACTTTTGTTAAACAGAGAACAGACTTAACCTCTAGCATTTGTGTTGCGTGTTCTGTGTGTGTGCCGTGCATGTGGCCGGCTGAGTTCTGCCCAGTAGTGGCCGGCCCTTATTAGTACTAGGTTTAGCTAGTAGTATTAATTAGTTGCTAGTTTAGCCTATGTGTAGGTGACATGTGGGTCCCTTTTAATTAGATTAGTTTTATTTGTTTGTTTAGGTACAACCTATGACATGTGGGCCACACCCTGCCCTTCTGACTAGTCAAAGTTCACTTGGTCAACTCGGTTTAAAACAAATTACAATAAACCAGAAATTTTAGAATTTGATTAGAACTTTGAAAAATCATATAAAATAATCCTTAAGTCAGATGAAAATGTTTTCTATATGAAAGTTGCTAAAAAAATCCAACGAATCCGAATACGCGGCCCGTTCATCTGTCACATGCCCCTAGCATGCTGAACATGGAACATTCCCCCTCCGGTCATCTGACTGACACAGGTCCAGAACCGGGAAAACATTCCTGGTTGAATTCCCCCTTCACCTATATCGTGTAGCCATACGTTAGGCCACCCCCGGCACATCATTTTGTCATGTTATGCTTTGTGATGCTATGTTTGCTTTATATTTATTGTTTCTTCCCCCTCTTCTCTCCGGTAGACCCCGAGACCGATGCTGCCCTGTGATCGACTACGTCGACGATGACAGTTCTTCCTTGTCAGCAGGGCTTCCAGGCAAGCCCCCCCTTTGATCATCCCGATATCGCCCATTCCATTCTCTCATGGTTGCATTAGATTTTGCTCCTATTATGATGCATAGCCTGCTTTTGTAACCTGCTTATTGTTACCTACCTGCTTATCCTAAACTGCTTACTATAGGTTGGTTAGTGATCCATCAGTGACCCCCACCTTTTCCTTGTTGCCCCTGCTTCATCATCGAAGACCCGATCAACGGGATCGAAGACCAGGCCCCGGCACCGCACATCACTTTCCCCTTAGTTGCTCGACACTACTAGGTTACTATCGAGTGCCGAGGGTGAGACCTCTTCAGCACTTCTGATGTTAACCCTATAGTGTAGCTATTTGGTTATGGTCATCGAGGGTGATTTCCTCCTTAACCACTTCCGACACGGCTCTGTCGTGCAACCCCTCAAGTGTGGACCTCGAGGGTGGATCCTCTTCCGTTCACCTTGATGATTACATCGAGTGGAATTCACCAGGGGTGATTCCTCAGGTTTTCCCCTTGATGTTTGGACACACGGATACTTGGACTTTACAACTGTTACTTGGAAAGGCGGATCGACCCTGAGGGGTACCCGCGAGTGATGTGGAGACGGGTTGACCTGGAGGGTGCCCGCGAGATAATTACGAGACATGGCCGGGCATTCCTAGCCCTTGCCACAAGTCCTCGAGACGGGGCGACGGGGTCACATCTTTCGTGAGTCTCTGCTTGTTACCGCGCATTTTCCTAATCCACTACGATTTGGATATTTGATCCGAGGGGTCTCTGGCCTGATAGCACTAACCATCACGTGGGCATAGTATGGGCGTTTTGCGTCGTATACATCAGCCGAAGCTTATTAGACGTCAGCTACTGAGCGGCGCGCGTCGGGTTGGACTGCGTAAGCACCTGACTTTTGAAGGAGGTATCTAGGTCTGCTCACCGGCCGCCCACGCAACGTGCAGGAGTTCCCGGGGTGATGGCCCATGAACCCTGGGGGCATAGGTTTAGTCCGGCGTCCTTGACCTCTCTATTAAGCCTAGGCCGGGTTGTGGCGTATTGTTTGGCCGAGGCCGGGCATGACCCAGGAAAGTGTGTCCGGTCGGAGTTAGTCGAGCGTGGTGGGTAAGTTGGTGCACCCCTGGAGGGAAGAAAACATCTATCGATAGCCTGTCCTATGGTAACGGACACTTGGAGTTGTATCCCAATCGATACAACTAGAACTGGATACTTGAGATGAGACATGGATATGAGAAATGGATAGTATAGCTCTGGGATTGCTTTCTCGCAGGGAGTCGAGAAAGGATCTCTGGCCGAGGTTGATAACACTTCTACTACTTTACTTTATGCTACTCTACTTCCTCCTGTTGCTGCAAGATGGTGGTTTCCAGAAGATGCTAGTCTTCGATAGGCTAGGCTTTCCCCCTTCTCTTCTGGCATTCTGCAGTTCAGTCCGCACATACAACCCTTTTGATTGATACAGATGCATATGTAGTGTAGATCCTTGCTTGTGAGTACTTTGGATGAGTACTCACGGTTGCTTTGCTCCCCCTTTTCCCCATTTCTTCTTCTTTCCGGTCGATGCAACCAGATGTCGGAGCCCAGGAGCCAGATGCCACCACCGATGCCTACTACTACGTGGAGACCGCCGAAGACTAGGAGTAGTTAGGAGCCTCCCAGGCAGGAGGCCTTGCCTTTTCGATCGATGTTGCTTTTGTGCTAGCCTTCTTAAGGCAAACTTGTTTAACTCATGTCTGTACTCAGATAATGTTGCTTCTGCTGACTCTTGTGTATTCGAGCTTATGTATTCGAGCCCTCGAGGCCCCTGGCTTGTAATATAAAGCTTGTATTATTTTAATTTGTGTCTAGAGTTGTGTTGTGATATCTTCCCGTGAGTCCTTGATCTTGATCGTACACATTTATGTGTATGATTAGTGTACGATTGAATCGAGGGCGTCACAACGTTCCACACCAGAGTGGTACGGTAATCCTGTTCTGGAAGTCATGTTATTAGACCATGACGAACCTAGAAACTATGAGGAAGCGATGATGTGCCCAGATTCCGTGAAATGGCTTGAGGCCATGAAATCTGAGATGGGGATCCATGTATGAGTACAAAGTGTGGACTTTGGTTGACTTGCCCGATGATCCGCGAGCCATAAAGAATAAATGGATCTTCACGAGCAAGATGGATGCTGATGGTAGTGTTACTATCTACAAAGCTCGACTTGTCGCAAAAGGTTTTTGACAAGTTCAAGGTGTTGACTGTGATGAGATTTTCTCACTCGTAGCGATGCTTAAGTCTGTCAGAATCATGTTAGCAATTGACGCATTTTATGATTATGAAATTTGGAAAATGGATGTCAAAACTTCATTCCTTAATGGATTTCTTAAAGAAGAGTTTTATATGATGCAACAAGAAGGTTTTCTCGATCCTAAAGGTGATAACAAAGTGTGCATGCTCCAGCGATCCATTTATGGACTGGTGCAAGCCGCTCAGTGTTGGAATAGACACTTTGATAGAGTGATCAAAGAATATGGTTTTATACAGACTTTTGGAGAAGCATGTATTTACAAAAAAGTGAGTGGGAGCACTACATCCTTTCTGATAAGTATATATGAATGATACATTGTTGATTGGAAATGATATAGAATTTTCTGGAAAGCATAAAGGAGTGTCTGAAAGGAGTTTTTCAAAGAAATACCTCGGTGAAGCTACTTACATATTGAGCATCAAGATCTATAGAGATAGATCAATACGCTTGATAAGATTTTTCAATAAGAACATACCTTGACAAGATTTTGAAGTAGTTCAAAATGGAACAGTCAAAGAAGGAGTTCTTGCATGTGTTGCAAGGTGTGAAGTTGAGTAAGACTCAAAACCCGACCACGACAGAAAATAGAAAGAAAATAAAAGTCATTCCCTATGCCTCAGTCATAGGTTATATAAAGTATGCTATGCTATGTACCAGATGTAGGAGATATGCCCTAGAGGCAATAATAAATGATATTATTTATCTCCGAGTTCATAATTATGTTTATGTTCCATGCTATAACTGCAATGATTCTCGAGTCTGCAATATCCACGAGGCTCGGAGGAAGACTCATATGCACGTGTGGAATAATAAACGGTAAGAAGTATTCTTAGTCTGGCCTCTAAGACTAGCTCAAGTGTTGCATGATGGTTCTGTTTTCCTGATCATGGGCATGTCAATGCCAGCAACTTTTAGGGCACAATGTTAAGAGAACATTTGTGTTGAATCGA